>NW_027065190.1:0-22805 GCF_032884065.1 Artemia franciscana
GTATTTTTTAGCATCAAAATTCCGTTTTTTAGAGTTTCGTTTACTATTGAGCCGGGTCGCTCCTTACTACAGTTCGTTACCACGAACTGTTTGATATTTTTTCTACTAATTCCGATTATCATTCTTAGCATGCTAGGAATGTGGATAAGCTAGTATTTGAGAAGTGATATACAGTGAGATCAGCCCATGTGTTTTGTCACGTAAGTGTAACCCTATAGAATAGCCTCTCGGACAGCATTACGGGCTCTAAATCACATTCTTTCATTCATCACAGGCTAAAAAATTCCTACTTGGTCGAGATGCAGGGTGAGAGAGGGTGCCCTGTGAGGGTTTAGTTTTTCTTTTTTTTAAAGTTTTTATTTATTTGCTATTGATTATGCGAATTAATTAATTAATTAAGTCACTACACACATGTTATTTGACCTTCTAGTAGTTGCTAAGTTCATTTAATTTGATTTCTTGTTTTGGGAAGTGTTCAATAACGGAATCTCATATATATATATATATATATATATATACTAGCTGTTGGGGTGGCGCTTCGCGCCACCCCAACACCTAGTTGGTGGGGGCGCTTCGCGCCCCCCCCCCAAGCCCCCCCGCGCGCGTAAGTCGTTACGCGCCATAATAGTTACGCGCCATTGTAGTTGTGTCCCTATGTCCCACCTGTGAATATAGATATATATATATATATATGGTTTTAACTACGTAAAACTTGCGAATATACAACATTCTTTGCTGTCCCATTGTCTTTGCATATAAATAGATTGTCAGGTTTACCGACTCTTGAACATGCAACATATAATGGTCCATGGGAAAACAATCTGTATTCAGATCTATACCTCATGATTCTAATGATTGCCCTTGAGCTTTGTTGATGGTGATTGCTAATCGACCATTCCCTGTCCCGGTGTCCCGGTCGTCATTTACATCCCCCTGTTTCCCCCCGGTGTCCCCGTTGTAGTTGTGTCCCTGTGTCCCGGTCGTCATTTATATTCCCCTGTGTCCCGGGTCCCGGTCATCATTTGTATCCCGGTGTCCCGGTCTGTATATACATTCGTTTTTTAGTTTTGTTTTTCTCCTTTATTTTTTTCCTTTTTTTTTCTTTTTTAGCTTATTTAGATTTTTAGATTTTTTAGTTTTTTTTATTAGTTTTTAGTTTTTATTTCTTTTTAGTTTTTTTGTCCCGGTCGTCATTTATATCCCCCTGTTTCCCCCGGTGTCCCCGTTGTAGTTGTGTCCCTGTGTCCCGGTCGTTATTTATATTCCCTGTGTCCCGGTCGTCATTTGTATCCCGGTGTACCGGTCTGTATATACATTCGTTTTTTAGTTTTGTTTTTCTCCTTTATTTTTTTCGCTTTTTTTTTCTTTTTTAGTTTATTTAGATTTTTAGATTTTTTAGTTTTTTTATTAGTTTTTAGTTTTTTTTTCTTTTTAGTTTTTTTGTAGTTTTTACCTTCTTTTTAGTTTTGTTAATTTTTTTTTTTACTTGTGTCCTGGTCGTCATTTATACTCCCTGTGTCCCGGTGCTTTGTTGATTGCTAATCGAACATTCCTTTTGTCCTGGTCGCTTTCTCTTTGAGTGTCGTCATTTATTAGTTTTTTCCTTTTTTTTTTAGTTTTTTATTGGTTTTTACCTTTATTTTAGCTTATTTTTCAGTTTTTTCCTTTTTTTTAGTTTTTTTTTATTTTTTATTTTTTTTAGTTTTTTACCTTTTTTTAGTTTTTATAGTTTTTTTAGTTTTTTAGCTTTTTTACTTTTTTTATTAGTTTTTAGTTTTTTTTTGTAGTTTTTGCCTTTTTTTAGTTTTTTCAGTTTTTTTTTTAGTTTTTTATTGGTTTTTACCTTTATAGTTTTTTTAGTTTTTTAGCTTTTTTATTTTTTTTATTAGTTTTTAGTTTTTTTTGTAGTTTTTGCCTTTTTTTAGTTTTTTCAGTTTTGACGTCACCTAATCCAGTTTTTTCAGGTGACGTCACCTGACACATCCATCCATCCATCCATCCATCCATCCACAGACAGACAACTTATTTTTATATATATAGATATATATATATATATATATATATATATATATATATATATATATATATATATATATATATATATATATATATATATATAAATATATATATATATATATATATATATATATATATATATATATATATATATACATATATATATATACTAGCTGATGGGGTGGCCCCCCCAAGCCCCCCCGCGCGCGTAAGTCGTTACGCGCCATATTAGTTATGCGCCATTGTAGTTGTGTCCTCCCTGTGTCCCACCTGTGAATATATATATATATATATATATATATAATATATATATATATATATATATATATATATATATATATATATATGTGTGTGTTTTTAACTACGTAAAACTTGCGAATATACAACATTCTTCGCTGTCCCATTGTCTGTGCATATAAATAGATTGTCAGGTTTACCGACTCTTGAACATGCAACATATAATTGTCCATGGGAAAAACAATCCGTATTCAGATCTATACCTCATGATTCTAATGATTTCCCTTGAGCTTTGTTGATAGTGATCGCTAATCGAACATTCCCTGTGTCGCCGTCGTCATTTATATATCCCCCTGTGCCCCCAGCGTCCCCGTTGTAGTTGTGTCCCTGTGTCCCGGTCGTCATTTATATTCCCTGTGTCCCGGTCGTCATTTGTGTCCCGGTGTCCCAGTCTGTAATTTCTCTTTGAGTGTCCCGGTCGTCATTTATATTCCCTGTGTCCCGGTGTCCCGGTCGTCATTTGTGTCCCGGTGTCCCAGTCAGTATATACATTCGTTTTTGAATTGGTCTTTTTTTTTAGTTTTTTACCTTTTTTTAGTTTTTTTAGTTATACCTCATGATTCTAATGATTGCCCTTGAGCTTTGTTGATGGTGATTGCTAATCGAACATTCCCCGTGTCCCCGTCGTCATTTATATATCCCCCTGTGCCCCTCGGCGTCCCCGTTGTAGTTGTGTCCCTGTGTCCTGGTCGTCATTTATATGCCCTGTGTCCCGGTCGTCATTTGTGTCCCGATGTCCCGGTCTGTATATACATTCGTTTTTGAATTGGTAGATGATGAAATAAATTTTTGTGTTTTTCCCCTTTTTTCTTTTTAGTTTTTTTACCTTTTTTTAGTTTTTTTAGTTTTTTTTCTTTTTAGTTTTTTTTTGTGCAGCAGCTTCCTTTTTGGAAGCTTTTTTTAGCAGCTTTTTTTGAGCAGCTTCCTCGGCTGTTGCCATTGTAGGTTCTTCAGTCATTTACAATTAAACATTTTTCTGTCCACGATCTTCTTACAATTAAAAATTTCTCTTTGAACGATTTTCTTAAATACCTTTAATGACGTCATCGTCATAACAATGACGACAACTAACTTCATGACGACATGACAACATAACGTCACTTGACAGAAACACAGACAAACAACTTATTTTTATATATATAGATAGATAGCTACGTCATTTGACAAACATGACGTCAGTCAACGCAGAAACATGACGTCAGTAGACTGACACACAGACACACAACTTATTTCTATATATATAGATATATATATATATATATACATATATCAGACATCCTATTAAGATGTTTCTCTTGTAAAAGGCTGACAACGGTCTCTACGCCACCTTTTGCTCCTTAGTGAGTAAGAAAGGAATTACTACTTTTATCTGATTATATTCTGTTCAGAGCCTTTGTTAGGATAAAACAGAAATCGAATTGTCTCTCCTCAGAGTAAATGTCACCCAATATACAACTGATTAACTTGTTTGTTAAATTTGGGAAAAAGAACAAAAAGCGTATCGTAATTCAGTCGAACAAAGGGTAATTTTGGTCTCTATAGGGTATGATCCTCTCCTTCAGATCTCGCAACACTGCCGACACTGTGCATTATTTTTAAGCAGCGGTGTCAACGGCCTAGTGCAGTGGTTCTCAACTGGGGTCCACATGGACCCTAGGGGTCCATGTAATATTTCCGGGTCCACAGGCAAAACACAACAAATTGGGGGTCCACAATGATATTTTGGGGGTCCATGAAGAAAACCAACTCAGAACGCTCTTTATTTTTAAGAATTCAATTTCTACTATAATTCACATTATTTTGAACTGGTTTAGTGACCTACTCGGAATGGATATACCGATTCTGGTTTCAATTCCTTTCGAAGTTAATGTTGCCGAAATAGAATTATCTTTGCAAGAGCCCCTCATCGAATTACAAAGTGAAGAAATAATGCGTGCAAAATTCAAAGATGGAGAGTACAATATATGGAAAACAAATGATGTTGCTACGAAGTACCCTTTGCTCTGGGATAAAGCGCAGTTTTACGTTATTGCTTTTCCTACATCTTATCTTGTTGGGATTTAGTCGTGTTTCTCGAATTTTATCAAAAGCTCGAAATAGACTTGACATTGTGAAAAGGGGTGATCTTCGACTATCATTAACATCGATAGAACCAAATATAAAGAAACTTGTCGAGAAGCACCAACCACAGGGATCTCATTGAATAAACATGCCTTTTTCTTTTTTTTAATCACACACTTAAGTTCAACTGCTTTCTTTTATTCAGTTTACATAAATAATCTTGGAGTGAATTAAACAGCCAGAGGAGCTCTACTCTCCATGAGCTTTAGTTGCTTGAAAATCGAAGAAACTTATAGAAACTTGTAATATTGTAGTTATTATCACAACAATAGTAATAATAATAATAATTGTTATTATATTAGAACATTTAATTTGTATTAAATTAGTTTCCATTTAAAAATAAATGACATTAATAATGGAATAAATTCCATTTAAATAAATAAATAGCTTAATCGTATGCTATTTGTTTGATGATTAAAACCTTGAAATTTATACAAGTGAAGAATAAAAAATTGTTCTTATGTCCAATAGCTATGAAGGGGTCCACCAAGATAAAAAGAAGGGAAAAGTGGTCCACGGGGGAAAAAAGGTTGAGAACCACTGGCCTAGTCCATGAATGTGTCATTCGAGCATCTAAAAATGTGTCATTTTTTCTTAGCAAAAATGTGTCAATCTTGAAATCTCAAAGGCCAAAGTTTTCTTTCATCATTTGTTTTACTGAACAAAAGACGCTTTTTAAGCCTCTCTCAAAACAGCTAATTAGCACCAAATATAGTTAACACGAAAAAGATCCATATAAAACATTCACACAAATAGACTAAGAGTGAAAGTTGGAAAATCATATAAATATGTAAATCCCTTACTTTAGTGAAAATTCTTTACTTGCAAATATTTATGGGAAAACCTGGACGCTCAAAAAAAAAAGAAATACCGAGAAGAACCACTGAAAATATGTATTTTTCTTACCAAAATATGTACCCAATCGGGAAATGTTTCTTTTTGTGTCGTAAATTTAGAAAATGTATCCTTTTTTGGCAATTTGGGGTAGAGTTGCCAACTGCCGACGCCAAAAAAGAGTGCAAATCAGAGCCAAAAAAGAATGCAAGTTGTTAAAAAAGAGTACAAGTAAAAAATTTGCGTGCGTGCGGCTGCTGCCACTCACGTGGCCCTTTTCACTGCTGTGACCACTCTTATGCCATTTACAAATAATTATCAGTTATCCTCGGATCAATAAAATACAAATTTTAATTTTTTTTATTTATTTAAAATAAAGTTAGGAGGACTCTCCACTTAAATCAACCTCTACGTAATGGGTTAGTTAATGATTATTGTTGTTATGGGTTATTAATGCCCTGATAGACCTTGGTTTGACCTCCCCCAGACCCCAGTTCCTCCCCTTGGCTTAAATTTAGTTTCTTCAAAAATATTGTCCGAATTAAAATAAGCCTGCATAATTCAAGCACCAATAGAAACATGTTTTCTTTAGTGTGTGTTTACCTTTTTGGTTATATATGGCTCATTTTTCAGTTTTCGCTGTCATTTTCACTTGATATGGGAAAATTGGTCCGAACTTTGCCCCCTCCCCTGAATTTTGACAAAATTACATCACTGATGTAAAAAGGAAGAAATATATTTTAAAACGTATCAGAATTATTTGAAAGTACTGACAGGCTATTTTGAATTAGAAGAAACCGTCGAAAAGGACGATTTGATTGCCCTGTCGCTATCAAATTACCCTCAAATCAAATGAACATAATTGAATTCAATTCAGGTTTTTGGCCAAGTAAGCTTACATAAAGAACTGAGAGAAGCTATTTAATCTTGATTAAAGGTGGACAGAACTAACACGATCAGCTGTTAGGAAATAATGACAAAAAACTGGTGTCGAAGGGTCCCGTTCTCATATTTAGTAAGTAATACCAAGAACATTCTTTTTCATCAATTGAAAGGTAAAGATTGAGTTTTATGTTTAATTCGTCTTTGTTTTTGTTACACAATAGTGTTAACGAACTATATGGAAGGGCTTATACTAATACTTACCAGAGCTCTTTAAAACGAGTTTCCATGTTTAAAAAAAATATATGTACGCTAAAAGAATTAGCTTTTTATGGTAATTCCAAACGTAAAGTATTTCAAAAGCTTATAGTTACACACCAAAAGTCAAGAGCCTTAGAAATTGTGCTTACTTTCGAAAATGGGAAAATTACCCAAAAAGGGTGAGTAGTATTGACGACCTTTACAATATGAAACTCAGCACATAAGATAGTAAATATCAAGTTCTAACCTACAAAGTGTAAAAATTTTGTAGTGTGAAATATCAAGTGTGATTCATCCCCCAGCGAGTTAACTTCAGGGGAGCTTGTTTTTACATGGTGTATTGTATGCTGTATAGTATATTTTAGTATTTAATAAATGAATGAATTGTATTTTTCCGAAAAGGTTGGTCACGGATGTGTTTTTATTTGGTTGTTTATTTTTGCTTTGTTTTTTTTTTTCGAAGCGGTGATGGTATTAAGTCAATTGTCCTAGAATATCAGAATAGGGATCGTTATAAAGGAGAATTGAATATTCTGCAAACCTATTTGGAACAAAAGATTACACCCTTGCAAAACACCCCTTTCTCCCATTTTGTGGCAAAAAACAGCAATTTATATTTATAGTGTATTTAGTATTTAATAAATGAATGAAAGAATGAATTGTATTTTTCCGAGAAGGTTGGTCACGAATGTGTTTTTATTTGTTTGTTTATTAATGCTTTGTTTTTTTTTGTTTTTTGAAGCGGTGATGGTATTGAGTCAATTGTCCTAGAATATCAGAATAAGGATCATTATAAAGGAGAATCGAATATTCTGCAAACCTATTTGGAACAAAAGATTGCACCGTAACAATAAACCACTTTCTCCTATTTTGTGGCAAAAATAGCAATTTAGCCTCAAAAGGGGCCAAACAGGCTCGAATCAAGTGTTGATTCCATGCAAAATTACGTTATCTACATAAGCAAGCATTGGACTTAGAACAATTTTTATACAACCGGGGGCATCCCACTCGATTTTCGAGCCCTGAAGAAACAAGTCTTGAAGATATGTTGAAATAAACATTTGTACAGATAATTCTTTTACGTAACAACCAAAGAATTCTTGAAGAAAAAACATTAAGTATTCCACAACACCCAGTTCTACACAATCAATACCAGCTGAAGAAAATCAATAGCACCTGCTGGTTATTAGGGACCTGGAACCAGTTGCTATGGCGTGCGATCAAAATCCAGAATTCCCCCACTATTCCTGTGTTAATCAGTGAAAACAAGAATAGAATATATATCACTAATCTTTAATATAAAATATTTTTCTTCCAAAATTTATTATTCCTGATATGTTCCCCTTGGCTCCCTCCTAATGTAAATCAAAACCTATTGATCACCCCAAAAAATTGAAAACTGTTGGGTATAGAACTTTAAACCCTTCAAATACTCCCTCAGATATGGGCTGGATTTCTTAAGCTGTTCTGGATAACTGGGACGCACATTGAATCTTATTAGCTTTGCCCTTTCCTCCGAATCCCAATTCAGCTTGCTCTTTCTCCTACACCTTGCTTTACCATTTTCCTTAACATTGAGACGTGCAACTACCCTAGCACTTCCAATTAGCACAGCTAGCCCCTTTGGCTATAGCCGTAAAATGCTACTGTGTCTAGGGATAGACATACACGCAATAACAGAAACATTTACTGATATGAGATTATCTTGTAGTACTTCAAAATTAATCAGTTCAAATTTCAAGGCTAGTTATAAATTTCATGACACTTGGGAAAATCTCACGGTACAACAGTGGGTGTTCAAAATTACGATTATTAAATTGTTATTCTTCGTAATTTGGCAAGCAAATAGGAAGATTTATTTGCAAAAGAACTATTATTCGAGGAGAAAATTAGAGAAATTATTATTCGAGGAGAATTTTGTCGGGGGGGGGGGGTCAACTCTTACGCAAGAAATACCAGGAAAACACAGAAAAATCAAACAGTTCGTGGTAACAAACTGTAGTAAGGAGCGACCAAGCTCAAAAGAAACCAAAACTCTAAAAAATGGAATTTTGATACCAATAGCTACATCAAAAGAATCGCATTTTAATGCTGATTTTAAATATATAAGTTTCATCAAGTTTAGTCTTACGCATCAAAAGTTATGAGCCTGAGAAAATTTGCGTTATTTTAGAAAATAGGGGGAAACACTCGGAAACACTCCCTAAAAGAATCTAAACGAATCTTAACGAAAATTAAACAATCAGATTGAGCGTATCAGAGAACCCTACTGTAGAAGTTTGAAGCTCCTATTTACAAAAATGTGGAATTTTGTATTTTTTTGCCAGAAGGCAGATCACGGATGCGTGTTTATTTGGTTTTTATCCCAGGGGTGATCGTATCGACCCAGTTGTTCTAGAATGTTGCGAGAGGGCTCATTCTAACGGAAATGAAAAGTTCTAGTGCCCTTTTTAAGCGACCAAAACAATTGGAGGGCACCTAGGCCCCCTCCCACGCTAATTATTTTCCCAAAGTCAACGGATCAAAATTCTGAGATAGCCATTTTATTCAGAGGAGTCGAAAAACCTTATAACTACGTCTTTGGAGACGCCTTACTCCTCTACAGTCCCCGTGGGAGGGACTACAAGTTACAAACTTTGACCAGTGCTTACATATAGTAATGGTTATTGGGAAGTGTACAGGCGTTTTCAGGAGGATTTTTTGATTTGGGGAGGGGTTGAGAAGAGGGGATATACTAGGGGAACTTTCCATCGAGGAATTTGTCATGGGGGAAGAAAATTTCCATGAAGGGAGCGCAGGATTTACTAGCATTATTAAAAAAAAATGAAAAAATAAATATGAAAAAGTTTTTTTCAGCTGGAAGTAAGGAGCAGCATTAAAACTTAAAACGAACAGAAATTATTACCCATATGAGGGGCTCACCTCCTCCTAATACCTCGCTCTTTACGCTAAAGTATTTTTAGTAATGTCAACTATTTATTCTACGGCTTCTGTGATTCAGGGGTCATTCTTAATGAATTGGGACAAAATTTATGGTTTAGTGTAAAGAGAGAGGTACTGACGAGGGGGCGAACCCTCTCATATGTGTAATAAAAACATGAGAATAAAAAATTCTTTACGTAAGCTAATTTATAAGTTACGTATATCTTTTACTAATAAAAAGATTCGTTAAAAAAATAAAAAGTTCTAGTTGCCTTTTTAATTAACCAAAAAATTAGAGGGCAACTAGGCTTCCTCCCCCGCTCTTTTTTCTCAAAATCATTAGATGAAAATTATGAGAAAGACATTTAGCCAAAAAAATAAATATGCAAATTTCGTTTTAATTATTCCTCTGCGGAGAGCCAAAATCAAAACATGCATTGATTCAAAAACGTTAAGAAATTAAATAAATAAAAAAAATAATTTTCAACTAAAAGTAAGGAGCGACATTAATACTTAAAACGAACAGAAATTACTTCGTATATGAAAGGGGCTGCTTCCTCATCAACACCCCGCTCTTTACGCTAAAGTTTTTTACTGTTTTAAAAAGAAGAGTTGAGAGAAAGAGTCAAACTTTAGCGTAAAGAGCGGGGCGTTGATGAGGAAGCAGCCCCTTTCATAAACGAGGTAATTTCTGTTCGTTTTAAGTTTTAATGTCGCTCCTTACTTTCAGTTAAAAAACTTGTTTTTTTTACTTAATTACCAAAAGAAAGCGCGTCGAGGAATCACAAGAACAACGTGAAAACAGGCTTGATGCATGTTTGTCCGCATATGACGTCTGAATTATTTCACACTAATACAAAAGAAGAAAAAAACTAAAAAAGGTAAAAACAACAAAAAAAACTAAAAAGAAAAAAAAAAACTAAAAAAGCTAAAAAACTAAAAAAAAACTAAAAAAAGGTAAAAATCTAATAACTAAAAAAAACTGAAAAAAATAAAAAAAGGCAAAAACTACAAAAGAAATAAAAACTAATAAAAAAAACTAAAAAAGCTAAAAAACTAAAAAAACTAAAAAAAAACTAAAAAAAGGTAAAAAACTAAAAAAAAACTAAAAACTAAAAAAGAAAAAAACTAAAAAAAGGAAAAAACTGAAAAATAAATACAAAAAAACTAAAAACTAATAAAATACTAAAAAATCTAAAAATCTAAATAAATTAAAAAAAAAGAAAAAAGGAAAAAAATAAAGGAGAAAAACAAAACTAAAAAACGAATGTATATACAGACCGGGACACCGGGATACAAATGACGACCGGGACACAGGGAATATAAATGACGACCGGGACACAGGGACACAACTACAATGGGGACGCCGGGGGGCACAGGGGGATATAAATGACGACCGGGACACCGGGACACAAGGAATATAAATGACGCCCGGGACACTCAAAGAGAAATCACAGACTGGAACACCGGGACACAAATGACGACCGGGACACAGGGAATATAAATGACGACCGGGACACAGGGACATAACTACAAAGGGGACGCCGGGGTGCACAGGGGGATATATAAATGACGATGGCGACTCAGGGAATGGTCGATTAGCAATCACCATCAACAAAGCTCAAGGGCAATCATTAGAATCATGAGGTATAGATCTGAATACGGATTGTTTTCCCATGGACCATTATATGTTGCATGTTCAAGAGTCGGTAAACCTGACAATCTATTTATATGCACAGACAATGGGACAGCAAAGAATGTTGTATATTCGCAAGTTTTACGTAGTTAAAAACATATATATATATATATATATATATATATATATATATATATATATATATATATATATATATATATATATATATCTATATTCACAGGTGGGACATAGGGACACAACTACAATGGCGCGTAACTAATATGGCGCGTAACGACTTACGCGCGCGGGGGGGCTTGGGGGGGGTTGCGAAGCGCCCCCACCAACTAGGTGTTGGGGTGGCGCGAGGCGCCACCCCAACAGCTAGTATATACATATATATATATATATATATATATATATATATATATATATATATATATATATATATATATATATATATATATATATATATGTCTATATAAATAATAATAAGTTGTCTGTGTGTGTGTTGAGTGACGTCATGTTTGTCGACAGAAAAATAAAGGAGAAAAACAAAACTAAAAAAATGAAAATAAAAATAAAAAAACTAAAATGGTAAAAACTACAAAAAAAACTAAAAAGAAAAAAGAAAAAAACTAAAAAAAAAGTAAAAACCAAAAAAAAATAAAAAGAAAAAAAGGGGGCACAGGGGGATATATAAATGACGACGGGGACACAGGGAATGTTCGATTAGCAATCACCATCAACAAAGCTCAAGGGCAATCATTAGAATCATGAGATACAACTAAAAAAAACTAAAAACGGCTAAAAACTAAAAAAAGGTAAAAAACTAAAAACTAAAAAAAAGACCAATTCAAAAACGAATGTATATACAGACCGGGACACCGGGACACAAGGAATATAAATGACGACCGGGACACTCAAAGAGAAATTACAGACTGGGACACCGGGACACCAATGACGACCGGGACACAGGGAATATAAATGACGACCGGGACATAGGGACACAACTACAACGGGGACGCCGGGGAGCACAGGGGGATATATAAATGACGATGGCGACACAGGGAATGGTCGATTAGCAATCACCATCAACAAAGCTCATATATATATATATATATATATATATATATATATATATATATATATATATATATATATATATATATATATATATATATATATAAGTTTTTTGTCTATTGACTGACGTCATGTTTGTCGACTGACGAAATTACAGACCGAGACACCGGGACATAGGGAATATAAATGGCGACCGGGACACTCAAAGAGAAATTACAGACTGGGACAACGGGACACAAATAACGACCGGGACACAGGGACAAAACTACAACGGGGATGCCGGGGGGCACAGGGGGATATATAAATGACGACTGGGACACAGGGAATGTTCGATTAGCAATCACCATAAACAAAGCTCAAGGGCAATCATTAGAATAATGAGGTACAGATCTGAATACGGATTGTTTTCCCATGGACAACTATATGTTGCATGTTCAAGAGCTGGTAAACCTGATAATCTAGAAAAAATCTAAAAAAAGAAAAAACCTAAAAAGAAAAAACTTAAAAAAAGGAAAAAAATAAAAAATGTAAAAAACTAAAAAGAAAAAAAATCTAAAAAACTAAAAAAGCTGCACAACTAAAAAAAGAAACTATATCTATATATATGAAAATAAGTTGTATGCATGCATGTTTGTTTGTTTGTGGGTTTGCATATGACGTCATTATAAGTATATAAGGCTTTGTATATGACGTCATTATAAGATGACACTACAGACCGGGACACAGATGACGACCGGGACACAGGGAATATAAATGACGACCGGGACACTCAAAGAGAAAGACCGCGACACTCAAAAAGAAATTACAGACTGGGACACTGGGACACAAATGACGACCGGGACACAGGGAATATAAATGACGACCGGGATACAGGGACACAACTACAACGGGGATGCCGGGAGGCACAGGGGGATACATAAATGACGACTGGGGCACAGGGAATGTTCGATTAGCAATCACCATCAACAAAGCTCAAGGGCAATCATTAGAATAATGAGGTATAGATCTGAATACAAATTGTTTTTCCCATGGAAATTATATGATGCATGTTCAAGAGTCCGTAAACCTGACAATCTATTTATATGCACAGACAATGGGACAGCCGAGAATGTTGCATATTCGCAAGTTTTACGTATTTAAAAACATATATATATCTATCTATATTCACAGGTTCGACACAGGGACACAACTACAATGGCGCGTAACTAATATGGAGCTTAACGACTTACGCGCGCGGGGGGGCTTGGGGGGGGGCACAGCACCCCCACCAACTAGGTGTTGAGTTGTGCCTCGCGCCGACCCCAACAGCTAGTATATATATATATATATATATATATATATATATATATATATATATATATATATATATATATATATATATATATATATATATATATATATATATATATATATATATATATATATATATATATATATATATATATATATATATATATATATATATATATATATATATATATATATATATATATATATACATATATATATACTAGCTGTTGGCGCCACACCAACACCTAGTTGGTGGAGGCGCTTCGCAACCCCCCCAAGCCCCCTGTGCGCGTAAGTTGTCACGCGCCATATTAGTTACGCGCCATTGTAGTTGTGTCCCTATGTCCCACCTGTGATTATATATATATATATATATATATATATATATATATATATATATATATATATATATATATATATATATATATATATATATATATATATATATAGTAGTAGTAGTAGTAGTAGTAGTAGTAGTAGTAGAACAATTTTATTAGAAAAAAACATTTCCTAATCAATAGCACAACATAAGCGAAGCTTGCGAGGCTGTGCTAAATTCAAAGAAAAAAAAGAGACAATATGGAGAATAAGAAGTTATGGAGAATGAGACCATATACCGAGATCAACAAAAACAAAAAAAACATAAACAATACACTCCTTTGCGTGACCCCAAGACAACAGCAAAAAAAACAAAAAAAAGTACATAAATATTACAAATGAATAAGCTATGTAAAATTTATATTAGTTAATCAGTTTCAAAAGCATACCTACCGAGCAACTCCACACGTAAATCAGACTTAAACTGGTCAAGGCTACCTATTTCCTTGATATCTATACTCAGTTTATTCCAAAGTTTTGAAGCTCTGTAAATAAGTGAAAAAGAAGACCTACTTGAAACTAATCGAGGAACCTCAGTATTACCTCGTATCCGAGTATTGTGGTGGTGAACATCAGACCTCTCACAAAATATTCCTGTAAAACAATCGGGAAGGCTACCTCTGTAATACCTATATATAAAAATCAACGTATAAAAATCACGTAATCCAGCTGCAGGCATTATATTTAAATCACTGTTCATAGACCTCAAAGACTCCTGATTCCCAACACCACAAAAAACTCGGACTGCATTATTCTGGATCACACGGATTGGATGAACTATCGAAGGGAAAGTACCAAGCCAAATCGACGAGCAATACAAAATGTACGGTTGAATCAGGGAAAAATATAACAATCGTAGAACATTTGGGGGGAAAATGTGTTTTAATTTGCGCATCATACCTAAGTTACGTGACAATATTTTCGAAACTGACTTCACATGATCTTTAAATGATAGGGTTTCATCAACATTGATTCCGAGGTATTTGGTGAATCTTGTTCGTTTAATAATTCCCCGCTCCGAAATTATTTCCGTAAACCAAGGGTAAAAATTCGGAGATCGAGAGAAAATAACAAAATTTGACTTATCTATGTTCAGGTCAAGGTGGTTTATTTTAAGCCATGAACATATCTTGCTCATTGCTGCATTTATCGTTGACATGAGCAGTTCTTCTGTAGGGGCAACACACACCAAGGTTGTATCATCAGCAAATAAGGGCATAGTAAGCTTGGTCTTACTCGTACCATTGTCAACAAAGTCGTCAATTCTGGGCAGAGCTTTCACAACATGCGGTAGATCATTAATAAAAATTAAAAACAGAGTCGGACCCAGTACGGATCCTTGGGGAACCCCCCAATTAACAGCATTTTTACTAGACAAAAATCCTTGTAAATTGACATACTGCAGTCTATTTTGAAGATAACTCCACAGCAAACTCAATGTAGCACCCTTTAATCCATAAAATTCACATTTTTTTAATAATATTCGATGGTCAACAGTGTCAAACGCCTTAATTAAGTCCAAAAAAACACCAGCTACCCTAAGCTTTTTATCAAGAGCATCATTAATTATAGTAGTAATAAATGAAATCGCCATTTCTGTTGTTCTGCCCTTCCTGAAACCAAATTGATTGGTATGTAGAAGTTTATGACGCTCCAAATGCTCATAAATTCTAATATTAATACATTTTTCTAAAACCTGTGAAACAACAGGTAATAATGAAATTGGTCTATAATTCCCCAGATCATTCTTATTACCACCCTTAAACACAGGAGTTATTCTTGCAATTTTAAGACAATTGGGGAACTTCCCTTGCTTAAAGCAAGCATTAATAAGGGACGTTAATATATGTGAAATGCTTGGAAACACGGCTTTTAAAACAACAAGGTTAATGGAATCACTCCCAGCCGCAGAACTTTTCATCTCAAAGATAATTTTACGAACGTCATCATGAGTGACAGGTCTCAGATACATTGATACATCGACAGAAGTACCCATAAAAGTCTCAAGTGGAGGATCATTATCAGAAGCTACTGTAGCACGAGAAAATCGAGCCCCAACAGTTGCAAAATGTTCCGAAAGGACATTACAGATTACAGCAGGCTCATTCGATTTTAACCCATCACTTGTAGTAACTTCGTCAGGCAGAACCGGATCTGTTGAAGATATAACGCTTTTAATAATTTTCCAAGTTTTAGCTGGGTTACCACTAGCAGCTTTAAATTTACACTCAAAATATTTTTTCTTCGCGTTTCTCAAAAGTTTATTAAGAGCATTTCTATAATTTTTATAAATTCTTGTGCAAACTGGATCATTTTCATTCCTTATTGAATCCCTATATAACTGGTCTTTCTTATTTATGCACCGCAGAAGACTAGGTGACACCCACGGCTTTTTGGGCATCTTTTTCCTTGACCTTGTCCGATTCACTACACAAGTTTTACTCAAAATAGAGATCAATGTATCATAAAATCTTTGAAAACTTATATTTATATCATCTAGATTTTCAACTTTATTATTCCAATCAACATTAGAAATCTCTTGTTTAAACTTTTCTCAGTTACCCTGGTTGAGCACAGGTAACATACTCATTTTCAGTCTAGAACCTTGCAGCCTCGGAAAACAAACTTTAAAACTTGCCGAAATCCCAAAATGGTCAGAAACATCAGTAACAATAACCCCCGGATCTGAAAATTTAGAATTAGAAAGAATATTATCAAGTAGCTTTGCCGTTAAAGTGGTAACACGCGTACAAATATTGATAGTGGGAAATAAACTATATGACATGCAAAGCTGTAGGAAATCTATAGGAATATTCGAATTCATATCATTAAGGTCAATATTAAAGTCCCCAAGCATCAAGAATGGGTGCGAACCAGTAGGTAGTTTATCCAACTGTTCCTCCAAAATATCAAAAAAGGCCGGTATAGACCCAGATGGTGGTCTATATAGTACAACACATAAACATCTTTTGGCTTAAGCCTGAGCTGAAGGATAAGTGGCTCAAATAATATCTCGTGAAACAGCACTAGATCACTTCTTACCAAAACCTCGATATCGCTCCGTATATAAGCTCCAATACCTCCATGTTGACAAAATTGACGATTCCCATGATAAAATGTATACCCTGGAATATCCAAGAGAGCAGAGTTATGCTCATTTAGCCATGTTTCTGTAAGACCAATAACCTGAAAAATGGAAAGTTCACATATCTCGCTTATAAAATTAAAAGATGAGTTCAAACCCTGGCAGTTAAGATGGAAATATCTGAGATCTTCAGAATCACCACCACCATTCACGGACCTCAAACCATCCTTAAATAAGTACTTTGAATTACAAGAAACATATTGACCAGCAATCCCAATATCATAATTCCGGTGGAGCTGCTCCGTAAACATACTACCAAGATCCACAAATGAAGCTTCCAAAATTTTAAGACGGCTGTTGCCCGGGGTGCCACAATCATCATCAACCATATTTATACAGTTTTACAACAAAGTAATTTGGCCTCATCTCCACAACAAAACAAAAAAGAAAAAGAACTAAACAAGAACAAAATAAAATATAAGAAACAACAAAAGAATGCACTTTCCATCTTTCAAAACAACACTTTCCATCTTAGAAAAAACAAACACAAAAAGAAACAGGCCGTGTTTCGTTAACCCGTAACGAATCCATGTACATGTTACCAAATACAACGGCTACTAATTCCTACAATCACACAACCATAATTATTGCGACAAAATAATAAGTTTTATTTTTTTTTATTAAATTTTGTTATTATTTTATTTAATTATTCTTTTCAATAACAAATAAACACTCACTAATTCTAACAACTGCAAAATAGAAAAATTAAAAAAAAAATTAAGAATCCAACAAACTCTTAGCATTGTACCAAGGCACTTTAATAACAAGGTTGTCCTTTTTAACAGAGATGCTGGGAGGTAGGGTAGGAGGTACCCAGCATTCCACACCTTTATCCGCCAAACGCTATATCTATCTATCTATATATATATAAAAATAAGTTGTCTGTCTGTGGATGTGTGGATGGATGTGTGGATGGATGTGTCAGGTGACGTCACCTGAAAAAACTGGATCAGGTGACGTCAAAACTGAAAAAACAAAAAAAAGGCAAAAACTACAAAAAAAACTAAAAACTAATAAAAAAAATAAAAAAGCTAAAAAACTAAAAAAACTATAAAGGTAAAAACCAATAAAAAACTAAAAAAAAAAACTGAAAAAACTAAAAAAAGGCAAAAACTACAAAAAAAAACTAAAAACTAATAAAAAAAGTAAAAAAGCTAAAAAACTAAAAAACTAAAAAAACTAAAAAAAGGTAAAAAACTAAAAAAAATAAAAAATAAAAAAAAACTAAAAAAAAGGAAAAAACTGAAAAATAAGCTAAAATAAAGTAAAAACCAATAAAAAACTAAAAAAAAAAAGGAAAAAACTAATAAATGACGACACTCAAAGAGAAAGCGACCAGGACAAAAGGAATGTTCGATTAGCAATCAACAAAGCACCGGGACACAGGGAGTATAAATGACGACCAGGACATAAGTAAAAAAAAAAAACTATCTATATATATAAAAATAAGTTGTCTGTGAATCTGTGGATCGTGGATCAGGTGACGTCACCTGAAAAAACTGGATCAGGTGACGTCAAAACTGAAAAAACTAAAAAAAGGCAAAAACTACAAAAAAAAACTAAAAACTAATAAAAAAAATAAAAAAGCTAAAAAACTAAAAAAACTAAAAAAAGGCAAAAACTACAAAAAAACTAAAAACTAATAAAAAAGCTAAAAAACTAAAAAAACCAAAAAAGGCAAAAACTACGAAAAAACTAAAAACTAATAAAAAAAATAAAAAAGCTAAAAAACTAAAAAAACTAAAAAAACTAAAAAAAGGTAAAAAACTAAAAAAACTAAAAACTAAAAAAAACTAAAAAAGGTAAAAACTAAAAGAACTAAAAAAGAAAAAAATAAATGACGACACTCAAAGAGAAAGCGACCAGACAAAAGGAATGTTCGATTAGCAATCAACAAAGCACCGGGACACAGGGAGTATAAATGACGACCAGGACACAAGTAAAAAAAAAAATTAACAAAACTAAAAAGAAGGTAAAAACTACAAAAAAACTAAAAAGAAAAAAAAAACTAAAAACTAATAAAAAAACTAAAAAATCTAAAAATCTAAATAAACTAAAAAAGAAAAAAAAAGGAAAAAAATAAAGGAGAAAAACAAAACTAAAAAACGAATGTATATACAGACCGGTACACCGGGATACAAATGACGACCGGGACACAGGGAATATAAATGACGACCGGGACACAGGGACACAACTACAATGGGGACACCGGGGGAAACAGGGGGATATAAATGACGACCGGGACAAAAAAACTAAAAAGAAAAAAAAACTAAAAACTAATAAAAAAACTAAAAATCTAAAAATCTAAATAGCTAAAAAGAAAAAAAAAGGAAAAAAATAAAGGAGAAAAAATAAACTAAAAAACGAATGTATATACAGACCGGGACACCGGGATACAAATGACGACCGGGACACAGGGAATATAAATGACGACCGGGACACAGGGGACACAACTACAACGGGGACACCGGGGGAAACAGGGAGGATGTAAATGACGACCGGGACACCGGGACAGGGAATGGTCGATTAGCAATCACCATCAACAAAGCTCAAGGGCAATCATTAGAATCATGAGGTATAGATCTGAATACAGATTGTTTTCCCATGGACCATTATATGTTGCATGTTCAAGAGTCGGTAAACCTGACAATCTATTTATATGCAAAGACAATGGGACAGCAAAGAATGTTGTATATTCGCAAGTTTTACGTAGTTAAAACCATATATATATATCTATCTATATTCACAGGTGGGACATAGGGACACACTACAATGGCGCGTAACTATTATGGCGCGTAACGACTTACGCGCGCGGGGGGGCTTGGGGGGGGGCGCGAAGCGCCCCCACCAACTAGGTGTTGGGGTGGCGCGAAGCGCCACCCCAACAGCTAGTATATATATATATATATATATATATATATATATATATATATATATATATATCTATATATATTTATATATATATTATATATATATATATATATATATATATATATATATATATATATATATTATATATATATATATATATATATATATATATATATATATATATATATATATATATATATATACTAGCTGTTGGGGTGGCGCTTCGCGCCTGCCCAACACCTAGGGTGGGGCGCTTCGCCCCCCCCCAAGCCCCCCCGCGCGCGTAAATCGTTACGCGCCATATTAGTTACGCGCCATTGATTTGTGTCCTGTGTCCCACCTGTGAATATAGATAGATTTATATATGTGTTTCACACTACGTAAAAATTGCGAATATACAACATTCTTGGCTTTCCCATTGTCTGTGCATATACAAAGCCGTATATACTAATAATGACGTCATATCCAACGCTCTTTTTAAAAACAAACAAACATGCATACACACAACTCGTTTTTATATAGATAGATAGATACAAGTAGTAATTAACTGTGTAAAACTTGCGAATATACAACATTCTTCGCTGTCCATTGTCGCTGCATATAAATAGATTGTCAGGGTTACCGACCCTCGAACATGCAACGTACAATTGTCCATGGGGAAAAACAATCAGTATTAAGATCTATACCACATTTTTCTAATGATTGACCTTGAGCTTTGTTAATGGTGATTGCAAATGTTATCGAATTGGGAATTGCAATCTTTTAAATTGAAAAGGCAGATCCGTTGGAATCATGGGAATGCGAGGAATAAGAACACCCTCACCCTCAAAAGGCCCTGTCAAGATTGTGGCCTCTATTAGGTTTTCCATTGTTTTTTTTACGGCAAGTCGCGTGCCATTGCAAAGCTTTGGTGGGTTGATATTTCTTAAAAGTATTATTGGTACGCCCATTTTAGTTGTAGCAAGTGTGGTGAAACCCTGAAAAGATCCACGGAATTTAAAATTCAGATGGATAATTAACCGCTTCCTTGGTTCCAAAACTGTGTCGACTGACTTGTAAAGGACTGCCTGGTCTCGAATCTTGGTCAAAACAATATTGTTGATTTCGTGGACGTCTATATTTTTGGGTGCGAGAATCGCTCTTTCACTTAGCCATTATATTTTTATAATTTTTTAGAATTTCGGAAATACCTTTTCAATCAATTCATTTTTGGACGTCACTAAATTACAGAAATCAGCAGGTAGTTGTATACGTCCTGAAATTGAGTCTACTGGAGCTTTACGGTTTCCAATTGCCGAGAAATTGATCTGAAAATGTTTGACCAGAGTCATCGTTTTGCAATCGGACACGCATATTTGTAGTTAATTTTAATGTTTTTACGTGTGCCCATAAATTAGAATTTTTCAGGCAAGCATTCATTTCGTCTGCAGGAGTTGATCTAGGTATTATAGGTAATGTTTGCCTGAAATCTCCCGCAAGCACTATTAATGTGCTGCCAAAGGGTTTCGACTTCCCTCGCAAATCTTTCAACCATTGATCCAGAGCCTCGAGCAATTTTTTGTGTGCCATTGTGCACTCATCCCAAATAATAAGTTTGCATTGCTGCAATACTTTACCCATCCCAGATGATTTGGAAATATTGCACGTGGGAGCTTCTGGTAGAATGCAAATTCAGAGGCAATTTCAAAGCGGAATGAGCAATTCTTCCATCAGGCAGCAATGTTGCGGCTATTCCGGACGACGCAATTGCCAACGCTATATCATTTTTAGATCGAATTGATGCAGAATCAGTTTTATCACAAAACGTTTTACCAGTACCTCCTGGCGCATCCAAAAAGAAAATTTCTCCAACGTTGTTATCGACACAAGGCATTATCGTAACATAATGTCTTTTTGTTCCGACGTTAACTTGGAAATGCTATTTTGTACATACGACAATAGATCACTCGTACTGTAACTTTGGTTCACGATCCAATTCTACACATGTCGAAACAGCAGCGATACGGTTAGGTGAAGGCATTCCAAATCCTGAAGAGGTTTGTTTGCATACGTACGCACAAATCTTCTATAATAACTAAAGTGTAGTTATAAATTTCTGATGTAAAATCAAAAGTCATATCTGACGTCTCTAACTGTTTTCGATGGAGTATATCTTGGACATTTTTGACTTATATTTTTCCCATAATCTGTAGGAGCTGATGGAGAGCAAGTTGTTAAAATGATGCCAAACAATGCACGAATTTGACTTGGGGTTGACGTTTCGCACGCGTCATTGATGCAGTTATCCCAGTGTTGGTCATTCTCCAATAAATTCAGAGCTTGGCATGCACTACGGTAAGTGTCATGTGTAGTACCGTTTACAGTTCTCAAATACTCAAAGGATGTCGGACCGGGCACATTCACCAAAAGCAGGCGTAGAAAGAAGCATTGATGTTTATTGGGGTGAACGGTGTAGAGTCTTCCTATCGTGGTATCTTTGAAGATGATAGGTTGGCCGTCGACTAACTTACCCTGTTTTCGACGTTCAAATACTTTATTTTTTAGTATTCCACGTGTAATACGAGGCACTTCAGTATACAGCAGTTTTTTTGCAAAAGAATCATTTTTGCAAAGCGAAAAGAAAGCGGTTAACTTTGTATCCGGTGGATTCAGGGCTCTTTGTTGCACGTTGTTTCCGAGAAATAAACACGTTGACCATTCTGTAATGTACCGCTAAGTGAACAACAGCTAGAATACGTTCATGTATCGGAAATGAAAGAATTCGCCAAACAGCTTCATTACTGCTTATGTATTTCCTGCCTGATATTGTACGATTTCGTCGATATCTTTGATTTCGGGCTGCAAGCAAAAACTGCCATGTCACTGCCTTTGTTGACGTATTTACATATGTATTTGATTGCCTTTACGGAGTTACAGTATTCAAAGTTTATGTGTGCATTAAATGTTTTTGATAATAATGGCGAATATGGAACAACCCACTGGTTATCTACTTCGTGGTGGTACCGTACGCTTCTTTATTATTGCTGTATTACCGCAATCTTCAGTAGATCTTCTTCTATATTGTGGGTAACC
>NW_027065191.1:0-22813 GCF_032884065.1 Artemia franciscana
TTTCTTTACCATTTGCAATCATAAAATAGTCTAATATCTTCATTTTTTCAACATACGTAGCTATTACCCTCGAAAACTAAAACTTTTGACATAGGAAAAGAGCCTTTAATCACATTCTTTACCATGTGCAATCATAAAATAGTCTAATATCTTCATTTTTTCAACATACGTAGCTATTACCCTCGAAAACTAAAACTTTTGAAATAGGAAAAGAGCCTTTAATCACATTCTTTACCATTTGCAATCATAAAATAGTCTAATATCTTCATTTTTTCAACATACGTAGCTATTACCCTCGAAAACTAAAACTTTTGAAATAGGAAAAGAGCCTTTAATCACATTCTTTACCATGTGCAATCATAAAATAGTCTAATATCTTCATTTTTTCAACATACGTAGCTATTACCCTCGAAAACTAAAACTTTTGAAATAGGAAAAGAGCCTTTAATCACATTCTTTACCATTTGCAATCATAAAATAGTCTAATATCTTCATTTTTTCACAGACATAGCTATTACCCTCGAAAACTAAAACTTTTGAAATAGGAAAAGAGCCTTTAATCACATTCTTTACCATTGCAATCATAAAATAGTCTAATATCTTCATTTTTTCAGCATACATAGCTATTACCCTCGAAAACTAAAACTTTTGAAATAGGAAAAGAGCCTTTAATCACATTCTTTACCATTTGCAATCATAAAATAGTCTAATATCTTCATTTTTTCAACATACGTAGCTATTACCCTCGAAAACTAAAACTTTTGAAATAGGAAAAGAGCCTTTAATCACATTCTTTACCATTTGCAATCATAAAATAGTCTAATATCTTCATTTTTTCAACATACGTAGCTATTACCCTCGAAAACTAAAACTTTTGAAATAGGAAAAGAGCCTTTAATCACATTCTTTACCATTTGCAATCATAAAATAGTCTAATATCTTCATTTTTTCAACATACGTAGCTATTACCCTCGAAAACTAAAACTTTTGAAATAGGAAAAGAGCCTTTAATCACATTCTTTACCATTTGCAATCATAAAATAGTCTAATATCTTCATTTTTTCAACATACGTAGCTATTACCCTCGAAAACTAAAACTTTTGAAATAGGAAAAGAGCCTTTAATCACATTCTTTACCATTTGCAATCATAAAATAGTCTAATATCTTCATTTTTTCAACATACGTAGCTATTACCCTCGAAAACTAAAACTTTTGACATAGGAAAAGAGCCTTTAATCACATTCTTTACCATTTGCAATCATAAAATAGTCTAATATCTTCATTTTTTCAACATACATAGCTATTACCCTCGAAAACTAAAACTTTTGACAAGGAAAAGAGCCTTTAATCACATTCTTTACCATTTGCAATCATAAAATAGTCTAATATCTTCATTTTTTCAACATACGTAGCTATTACCCGAAACTAAAACTTTTGACATAGGAAAAGAGCCTTTAATCACATTCTTTACCATGTGCAATCATAAAATAGTCTAATATCTTCATTTTTTCAACATACGTAGCTATTACCCTCAAAACTAAAACTTTTGAAATAGGAAAAGAGCCTTTAATCACATTCTTTACCATTTGCAATCATAAAATAGTCTAATATCTTCATTTTTTCAACATACGTAGCTATTACCCTCGAAAACTAAAACTTTTGAAATAGGAAAAGAGCCTTTAATCACATTCTTTACCATTTGCAATCATAAAATAGTCTAATATCTTCATTTTTTCAACATACGTAGCTATTACCCTCGAAAACTAAAACTTTTGAAATAGGAAAAGAGCCTTTAATCACATTCTTTACCATTTGCAATCATAAAATAGTCTAATATCTTCATTTTTTCCACAGACATAGCTATTACCCTCGAAAACTAAAACTTTTGAAATAGGAAAAGAGCCTTTAATCACATTCTTTACCATTTGCAATCATAAAATAGTCTAATATCTTCATTTTTTCAGCATACGTAGCTATTACCCTCGAAAACTAAAACTTTTGAAATAGGAAAAGAGCCTTTAATCACATTCTTTACCATTTGCAATCATAAAATAGTCTAATATCTTCATTTTTTCAACATACGTAGCTATTACCCTCGAAAACTAAAACTTTTGAAATAGGAAAAGAGCCTTTAATCACATTCTTTACCATTTGCAATCATAAAATAGTCTAATATCTTCATTTTTTCAACATACGTAGCTATTACCCTCGAAAACTAAAACTTTTGAAATAGGAAAAGAGCCTTTAATCACATTCTTTACCATTTGCAATCATAAAATAGTCTAATATCTTCATTTTTTCAACATACGTAGCTATTACCCTCGAAAACTAAAACTTTTGAAATAGGAAAAGAGCCTTTAATCACATTCTTTACCATTTGCAATCATAAAATAGTCTAATATCTTCATTTTTTCAACATACGTAGCTATTACCCTCGAAAACTAAAACTTTTGACATAGGAAAAGAGCCTTTAATCACATTCTTTACCATTTGCAATCATAAAATAGTCTAATATCTTCATTTTTTCAACATACGTAGCTACTACCATCGAAAACTAAAACTTTTGACATAGGAAAAGAGCCTTTAATCACATTCTTTACCATTTGCAATCATAAAATAGTCTAATATCTTCATTTTTTCAACAACATAGCTATTACCCTCGAAAACTAAAACTTTTGACAATAGGAAAAGAGCCTTTAATCACATTCTTTACCATGTGCAATCATAAAATAGTCTAATATCTTCATTTTTTCAACATACGTAGCTATTACCCTCGAAAACTAAAACTTTTGACATAGGAAAAGAGCCTTTAATCACATTCTTTACCATGTGCAATCATAAAATAGTCTAATATCTTCATTTTTTCAACATACGTAGCTATTACCCTCGAAAACTAAAACTTTTGACATAGGAAAAGCCTTTAATCACATTCTTTACCATGTGCAATCATAAAATTGTCTAATATCTTCATTTTTTCAACATACGTAGCTATTACCCTCGAAAACTAAAACTTTTGAAATAGGAAAAGAGCCTTTAATCACATTCTTTACCATTTGCAATCATAAAATAGTCTAATATCTTCATTTTTTCAACAGACGTAGCTATTACCCTCGAAAACTAAAACTTTTGAAATAGGAAAAGAGCCTTTAATCACATTCTTTACCATATGCAATCATAAAATAGTCTAATATCTTCATTTTTTCACATACATAGCTATTACCCTCAAAACTAAAACTTTTGAATAGGAAAAGAGCCTTTAATCACATTCTTTACCATGTGCAATCATAAAATAGTCTAATATCTTTATTTTTTCAACATACGTAGCTATTACCCTCGAAAACTAAAACTTTTGAAATAGGAAAAGAGCCTTTAATCACATTCTTTACCATTTGCAATCATAAAATAGTCTAATATCTTCATTTTTTCACAGACAAAGCTATTACCCTCGAAAACTAAAACTTTTGAAATAGGAAAAGAGCCTTTAATCACATTCTTTACCATTTGCAATCATAAAATAGTCTAATATCTTCATTTTTTCAACATACGTAGCTATTACCCTCGAAAACTAAAACTTTTGAAATAGGAAAAGAGCCTTTAATCACATTCTTTACCATGTGCAATCATAAAATAGTCTAATATCTTCATTTTTTCAACATACGTAGCTATTACCCTCGAAAACTAAAACTTTTGAAATAGGAAAAGAGCCTTTAATCACATTCTTTACCATTTGCAATCATAAAATAGTCTAATATCTTCATTTTTTCAACAACGTAGCTATTACCCTCGAAAACTAAAACTTTTGACATAGGAAAAGAGCCTTTAATCACATTCTTTACCATTTGCAATCATAAAATAGTCTAATATCTTCATTTTTTCAACATACGTAGCTACTACCATCGAAAACTAAAACTTTTGACATAGGAAAAGAGCCTTTAATCACATTCTTTACCATTTGCAATCATAAAATAGTCTAATATCTTCATTTTTTCCAACATACGTAGCTATTACCATCGAAACTAAAACTTTTGACATAGGAAAAGAGCCTTTAATCACATTCTTTACCATGTGCAATCATAAAATAGTCTAATATCTTCATTTTTTCAACATACGTAGCTATTACCCTCAAAACTAAAACTTTTGAAATAGGAAAAGAGCCTTTAATCACATTCTTTACCATTTGCAATCATAAAATAGTCTAATATCTTCATTTTTTCAACATACGTAGCTATTACCCTCGAAAACTAAAACTTTTGAAATAGGAAAAGAGCCTTTAATCACATTCTTTACCATGTGCAATCATAAAATTGTCTAATATCTTCATTTTTTCAACATACGTAGCTATTACCCTCGAAAACTAAAACTTTTGAAATAGGAAAAGAGCCTTTAATCACATTCTTTACCATTTGCAATCATAAAATAGTCTAATATCTTCATTTTTTCCACAGACATAGCTATTACCCTCGAAAACTAAAACTTTTGAAATAGGAAAAGAGCCTTTAATCACATTCTTTACCATATGCAATCATAAAATAGTCTAATATCTTCATTTTTTCAGCATACATAGCTATTACCCTCGAAAAACTAAAACTTTTGACATAGGAAAAGAGCCTTTAATCACATTCTTTACCATGTGCAATCATAAAATAGTCTAATATCTTTATTTTTTCAACATACGTAGCTATTACCCTCGAAAACTAAAACTTTTGAAATAGGAAAAGAGCCTTTAATCACATTCTTTACCATTTGCAATCATAAAATAGTCTAATATCTTCATTTTTTCCACAGACAAAGCTATTACCCTCGAAAACTAAAACTTTTGAAATAGGAAAAGAGCCTTTAATCACATTCTTTACCATTTGCAATCATAAAATTGCAATTTTTTCATTTTTTCAACATACGTAGCTATTACCCTCGAAAACTAAAACTTTTGAAATAGGAAAAGAGCCTTTAATCAAATTCTCTACCATGTGCAATCATAAATAGTCTAATATCTTCATTTTTTCAACATACGTAGCTATTACCCTCGAAAACTAAAACTTTTGAAATAGGAAAAGAGCCTTTAATCACATTCTTTACCATTTGCAATCATAAAATAGTCTAATATCTTCATTTTTTCAACATACGTAGCTATTACCCTCGAAAACTAAAACTTTTGACATAGGAAAAGAGCCTTTAATCACATTCTTTACCATTTGCAATCATAAAATAGTCTAATATCTTCATTTTTTCAACATACATAGCTATTACCCTCGAAAACTAAAACTTTTGACAAGGAAAAGAGCCTTTAATCACATTCTTTACCATGTGCAATCATAAAATAGTCTAATATCTTCATTTTTTCAACATACGTAGCTATTACCCGAAACTAAAACTTTTGACATAGGAAAAGAGCCTTTAATCACATTCTTTACCATGTGCAATCATAAAATAGTCTAATATCTTCATTTTTTCAACATACGTAGCTATTACCCTCGAAAACTAAAACTTTTGACATAGGAAAAGAGCCTTTAATCACATTCTTTACCATTTGCAATCATAAAATAGTCTAATATCTTCATTTTTTCAACATACGTAGCTATTACCCTCGAAAACTAAAACTTTTGAAATAGGAAAAGAGCCTTTATTCACATTCTTTACCATTTGCAATCATAAAATAGTCTAATATCTTCATTTTTTCAACATACGTAGCTATTACCCTCGAAAACTAAAACTTTTGAAATAGGAAAAGAGCCTTTAATCACATTTTTACCATTTGCAATCATAAAATAGTCTAATATCTTCATTTTTTCCACAGACATAGCTATTACCCTCGAAAACTAAAACTTTTGAAATAGGAAAAGAGCCTTTAATCACATTCTTTACCATTGCAATCATAAAATAGTCTAATATCTTCATTTTTTCAACATACGTAGCTATTACCCTCGAAAACTAAAACTTTTGAAATAGGAAAAGAGCCTTTAATCACATTCTTTACCATTTGCAATCATAAAATAGTCTAATATCTTCATTTTTTCAACATACGTAGCTATTACCCTCGAAAACTAAAACTTTTGAAATAGGAAAAGAGCCTTTAATCACATTCTTTACCATTTGCAATCATAAAATAGTCTAATATCTTCATTTTTTCAACATACGTAGCTATTACCCTCGAAAACTAAAACTTTTGAAATAGGAAAAGAGCCTTTAATCACATTCTTTACCATTTGCAATCATAAAATAGTCTAATATCTTCATTTTTTCAACATACGTAGCTATTACCCTCGAAAACTAAAACTTTTGAAAAGGAAAAGAGCCTTTAATCACATTCTTTACCATTTGCAATCATAAAATAGTCTAATATCTTCATTTTTTCAACATACGTAGCTATTACCCTCGAAAACTAAAACTTTTGAAATAGGAAAAGAGCCTTTAATCACATTCTTTACCATTTGCAATCATAAAATAGTCTAATATCTTCATTTTTTCAACATACGTAGCTATTACCCTCGAAAACTAAAACTTTTGACATAGGAAAAGAGCCTTTAATCACATTCTTTACCATTTGCAATCATAAAATAGTCTAATATCTTCATTTTTTCAACATACGTAGCTATTACCCTCGAAAACTAAAACTTTTGACATAGGAAAAGAGCCTTTAATCACATTCTTTACCATGTGCAATCATAAAATAGTCTAATATCTTCATTTTTTCAACATACGTAGCTATTACCCTCGAAAACTAAAACTTTTGAAATAGGAAAAGAGCCTTTAATCACATTCTTTACCATTTGCAATCATAAAATAGTCTAATATCTTCATTTTTTCAACATACGTAGCTATTACCCTCGAAAACTAAAACTTTTGAAATAGGAAAAGAGCCTTTAATCACATTCTTTACCATGTGCAATCATAAAATTGTCTAATATCTTCATTTTTTCAACATACGTAGCTATTACCCTCGAAAACTAAAACTTTTGAAATAGGAAAAGAGCCTTTAATCACATTCTTTACCATTTGCAATCATAAAATAGTCTAATATCTTCATTTTTTCAACAGACATAGCTATTACCCTCGAAAACTAAAACTTTTGAAATAGGAAAAGAGCCTTTAATCACATTCTTTACCATTGCAATCATAAAATAGTCTAATATCTTCATTTTTTCAGCATACATAGCTATTACCCTCAAAAACTAAAACTTTTGACATAGGAAAAGAGCCTTTAATCACATTCTTTACCATGTGCAATCATAAAATAGTCTAATATCTTCATTTTTTCAACATACGTAGCTATTACCCTCGAAAACTAAAACTTTTGACATAGGAAAAGAGCCTTTAATCACATTCTTTACCATTTGCAATCATAAAATAGTCTAATATCTTCATTTTTTCAACATACGTAGCTATTACCCTCGAAAACTAAAACTTTTGAAATAGGAAAAGAGCCTTTAATCACATTCTTTACCATTTGCAATCATAAAATAGTCTAATATCTTCATTTTTTCAACATACGTAGCTATTACCCTCGAAAACTAAAACTTTTGAAATAGGAAAAGAGCCTTTAATCACATTCTTTACCATTTGCAATCATAAAATAGTCTAATATCTTCATTTTTTCAACATACGTAGCTATTACCCTCGAAAACTAAAACTTTTGAAATAGGAAAAGAGCCTTTAATCACATTCTTTACCATGTGCAATCATAAAATAGTCTAATATCTTCATTTTTTCAACATACGTAGCTATTACCCTCGAAAACTAAAACTTTTGAAATAGGAAAAGAGCCTTTAATCACATTCTTTACCATTTGCAATCATAAAATAGTCTAATATCTTCATTTTTTCAACATACGTAGCTATTACCCTCGAAAACTAAAACTTTTGACATAGGAAAAGAGCCTTTAATCACATTCTTTACCATTTGCAATCATAAAATAGTCTAATATCTTCATTTTTTCAACATACGTAGCTATTACCCTCGAAAACTAAAACTTTTGACATAGGAAAAGAGCCTTTAATCACATTCTTTACCATGTGCAATCATAAAATAGTCTAATATCTTCATTTTTTCAACATACGTAGCTATTACCCTCGAAAACTAAAACTTTTGAATAGGAAAAGAGCCTTTAATCACATTCTTTACCATTTGCAATCATAAAATAGTCTAATATCTTCATTTTTTCAACATACGTAGCTATTACCCTCGAAAACTAAAACTTTTGAAATAGGAAAAGAGCCTTTAATCACATTCTTTACCATGTGCAATCATAAAATTGTCTAATATCTTCATTTTTTCAACATACGTAGCTATTACCCTCGAAAACTAAAACTTTTGAAATAGGAAAAGAGCCTTTAATCACATTCTTTACCATGTGCAATCATAAAATAGTCTAATATCTTCATTTTTTCAACATACGCTATTACCCTCGAAAACTAAAACTTTTGAATAGGAAAAGAGCCTTTAATCACATTCTTTACCATTTGCAATCATAAAATAGTCTAATATCTTCATTTTTTCAACATACGTAGCTATTACCCTCAAAAACTAAAACTTTTGAAATAGGAAAAGAGCCTTTAATCACATTCTTTACCATGTGCAATCATAAAATAGTCTAATATCTTCATTTTTTCAACATACGTAGCTATTACCCTCGAAAACTAAAACTTTTGACATAGGAAAAGAGCCTTTAATCACATTCTTTACCATTTGCAATCATAAAATAGTCTAATATCTTCATTTTTTCAACATACGTAGCTATTACCCTCGAAAACTAAAACTTTTGAAATAGGAAAAGAGCCTTTAATCACATTCTTTACCATTTGCAATCATAAAATAGTCTAATATCTTCATTTTTTCAACATACGTAGCTATTACCCTCGAAAACTAAAACTTTTGAAATAGGAAAAGAGCCTTTAATCACATTCTTTACCATTTGCAATCATAAAATAGTCTAATATCTTCATTTTTTCAACATACGTAGCTATTACCCTCGAAAACTAAAACTTTTGAAATAGGAAAAGAGCCTTTAATCACATTCTTTACCATGTGCAATCATAAAATAGTCTAATATCTTCATTTTTTCAACATACGTAGCTATTACCCTCGAAAACTAAAACTTTTGAAATAGGAAAAGAGCCTTTAATCACATTCTTTACCATTTGCAATCATAAAATAGTCTAATATCTTCATTTTTTCAACATACGTAGCTATTACCCTCGAAAACTAAAACTTTTGACATAGGAAAAGAGCCTTTAATCACATTCTTTACCATTTGCAATCATAAAATAGTCTAATATCTTCATTTTTTCAACATACGTAGCTATTACCCTCGAAAACTAAAACTTTTGACATAGGAAAAGAGCCTTTAATCACATTCTTTACCATTTGCAATCATAAAATAGTCTAATATCTTCATTTTTTCAACATACGTAGCTATTACCCTCGAAAACTAAAACTTTTGAAATAGGAAAAGAGCCTTTAATCACATTCTTTACCATGTGCAATCATAAAATAGTCTAATATCTTCATTTTTTCAACATACGTAGCTATTACCCTCGAAAACTAAAACTTTTGAAATAGGAAAAGAGCCTTTAATCACATTCTTTACCATGTGCAATCATAAAATTGTCTAATATCTTCATTTTTTCAACAGACAAAGCTATTACCCTCGAAAACTAAAACTTTTGAAATAGGAAAAGAGCCTTTAATCACATTCTTTACCATGTGCAATCATAAAATAGTCTAATATCTTCATTTTTTCACATACATAGCTATTACCCTCGAAAACTAAAACTTTTGAATAGGAAAAGAGCCTTTAATCACATTCTTTACCATTTGCAATCATAAAATAGTCTAATATCTTCATTTTTTCAACATACGTAGCTATTACCCTCGAAAACTAAAACTTTTGAAATAGGAAAAGAGCCTTTAATCACATTCTTTACCATTTGCAATCATAAAATAGTCTAATATCTTCATTTTTTCAACATACGTAGCTATTACCCTCGAAAACTAAAACTTTTGAAATAGGAAAAGAGCCTTTAATCACATTCTTTACCATTTGCAATCATAAAATAGTCTAATATCTTCATTTTTTCAACATACGTAGCTATTACCCTCGAAAACTAAAACTTTTGAAATAGGAAAAGAGCCTTTAATCACATTCTTTACCATTTGCAATCATAAAATTGTCTAATATCTTCATTTTTTCACATACAAAGCTATTACCCTCGAAAACTAAAACTTTTGAAATAGGAAAAGAGCCTTTAATCACATTCTTTACCATTTGCAATCATAAAATAGTCTAATATCTTCATTTTTTCAACATACGTAGCTATTACCCTCGAAAACTAAAACTTTTGAAATAGGAAAAGAGCCTTTAATCACATTCTTTACCATTTGCAATCATAAAATAGTCTAATATCTTCATTTTTTCAACATACGTAGCTATTACCCTCGAAAACTAAAACTTTTGAAATAGGAAAAGAGCCTTTAATCACATTCTTTACCATTTGCAATCATAAAATAGTCTAATATCTTCATTTTTTCAACATACGTAGCTATTACCCTCGAAAACTAAAACTTTTGAAATAGGAAAAGAGCCTTTAATCACATTCTTTACCATTTGCAATCATAAAATAGTCTAATATCTTCATTTTTTCAACATACGTAGCTATTACCCTCGAAAACTAAAACTTTTGACAAAGGAAAAGAGCCTTTAATCACATTCTTTACCATTTGCAATCATAAAATAGTCTAATATCTTCATTTTTTCAACATACGTAGCTATTACCCTCGAAAACTAAAACTTTTGAAATAGGAAAAGAGCCTTTAATCACATTCTTTACCATTTGCAATCATAAAATAGTCTAATATCTTCATTTTTTCAACATACGTAGCTATTACCCTCGAAAACTAAAACTTTTGAAATAGGAAAAGAGCCTTTAATCACATTCTTTACCATTTGCAATCATAAAATAGTCTAATATCTTCATTTTTTCAACATACGTAGCTATTACCCTCGAAAACTAAAACTTTTGAAATAGGAAAAGAGCCTTTAATCACATTCTTTACCATTTGCAATCATAAAATAGTCTAATATCTTCATTTTTTCAACATACGTAGCTATTACCCTCGAAAACTAAAACTTTTGAAATAGGAAAAGAGCCTTTAATCACATTCTTTACCATTTGCAATCATAAAATAGTCTAATATCTTCATTTTTTCAACATACGTAGCTATTACCCTCGAAAACTAAAACTTTTGAAATAGGAAAAGAGCCTTTAATCACATTCTTTACCATGTGCAATCATAAAATAGTCTAATATCTTCATTTTTTCAACATACGTAGCTATTACCCTCGAAAACTAAAACTTTTGAAATAGGAAAAGAGCCTTTAATCACATTCTTTACCATTTGCAATCATAAAATAGTCTAATATCTTCATTTTTTCAACATACGTAGCTATTACCCTCGAAAACTAAAACTTTTGAAATAGGAAAAGAGCCTTTAATCACATTCTTTACCATGTGCAATCATAAAATTGTCTAATATCTTCATTTTTTCCACATACGTAGCTATTACCCTCGAAAACTAAAACTTTTGAAATAGGAAAAGAGCCTTTAATCACATTCTTTACCATTTGCAATCATAAAATAGTCTAATATCTTCATTTTTTCAACATACGTAGCTATTACCCTCGAAAACTAAAACTTTTGAAATAGGAAAAGAGCCTTTAATCACATTCTTTACCATTTGCAATCATAAAATAGTCTAATATCTTCATTTTTTCAACATACGTAGCTATTACCCTCGAAAACTAAAACTTTTGACATAGGAAAAGAGCCTTTAATCACATTCTTTACCATTTGCAATCATAAAATAGTCTAATATCTTCATTTTTTCAACATACGTAGCTATTACCCTCGAAAACTAAAACTTTTGAAATAGGAAAAGAGCCTTTAATCACATTCTTTACCATTTGCAATCATAAAATAGTCTAATATCTTCATTTTTTCAACATACGTAGCTATTACCCTCGAAAACTAAAACTTTTGACATAGGAAAAGAGCCTTTAATAACATTCTTTACCATGTGCTATCATAAAATAGTCTAATATCTTCATTTTTTCAACATACGTAGCTATTACCCTCGAAAACTAAAACTTTTGAAAAAGGAAAAGAGCCTTTAATCACATTCTTTACCATGTGCAATCATAAAATTGTCTAATATCTTCATTTTTTCCACAAAGCTATTACCCTCGAAAACTAAAACTTTTGACATAGGAAAAGAGCCTTTAACCACATTCTTTACCATTTGCAATCATAAAATAGTCTAATATCATCATTTTTTCAACATACGTAGCTATTACCCTCGAAAACTAAAACTTTTGAATAGGAAAAGAGCCTTTAATCACATTCTTTACCATTTGCAATCATAAAATAGTCTAATATCTTCATTTTTTCAACATACAGCTATTACCCTCGAAAACTAAAACTTTTGAAATAGGAAAAGAGCCTTTAATCACATTCTTTACCATTGCAATCATAAAATTGTCTAATATCTTCATTTTTTCAACATACGTAGCTATTACCCTCGAAAACTAAAACTTTTGAAATAGGAAAAGAGCCTTTAATCACATTCTTTACCATGTGCAATCATAAAATAGTCTAATATCTTCATTTTTTCAACATACGTAGCTATTACCCTCGAAAACTAAAACTTTTGAAATAGGAAAAGAGCCTTTAATCACATTCTTTACCATTTGCAATCATAAAATAGTCTAATATCTTCATTTTTTCAACATACGTAGCTATTACCCTCGAAAACTAAAACTTTTGAAATAGGAAAAGAGCCTTTAATCACATTCTTTACCATTTGCAATCATAAAATAGTCTAATATCTTCATTTTTTCAACATACGTAGCTATTACCCTCGAAAACTAAAACTTTTGAAATAGGAAAAGAGCCTTTAATCACATTCTTTACCATTTGCAATCATAAAATAGTCTAATATCTTCATTTTTTCAACATACGTAGCTATTACCCTCGAAAACTAAAACTTTTGACATAGGAAAAGAGCCTTTAATCACATTCTTTACCATTTGCAATCATAAAATAGTCTAATATCTTCATTTTTTCAACATACGTAGCTATTACCCTCGAAAACTAAAACTTTTGAAATAGGAAAAGAGCCTTTAATCACATTCTTTACCATTTGCAATCATAAAATAGTCTAATATCTTCATTTTTTCAACATACGTAGCTATTACCCTCGAAAACTAAAACTTTTGAATAGGAAAAGAGCCTTTAATCACATTCTTTACCATTTGCAATCATAAAATAGTCTAATATCTTCATTTTTTCAACATACGTAGCTATTACCCTCGAAAACTAAAACTTTTGAAATAGGAAAAGAGCCTTTAATCACATTCTTTACCATGTGCAATCATAAAATTCTAATATCTTCATTTTTTCAACATACAGCTATTACCCTCGAAAACTAAAACTTTTGAAATAGGAAAAGAGCCTTTAATCACATTCTTTACCATGTGCAATCATAAAATTGTCTAATATCTTCATTTTTTCCACAACATAGCTATTACCCTCGAAAACTAAAACTTTTGAAATAGGAAAAGAGCCTTTAATCACATTCTTTACCATTTGCAATCATAAAATAGTCTAATATCTTCATTTTTTCAACATACGTAGCTATTACCCTCGAAAACTAAAACTTTTGAAATAGGAAAAGAGCCTTTAATCACATTCTTTACCATTTGCAATCATAAAATAGTCTAATATCTTCATTTTTTCAACATACGTAGCTATTACCCTCGAAAACTAAAACTTTTGAAATAGGAAAAGAGCCTTTAATCACATTCTTTACCATTTGCAATCATAAAATAGTCTAATATCTTCATTTTTTCAACATACGTAGCTATTACCCTCGAAAACTAAAACTTTTGAAATAGGAAAAGAGCCTTTAATCACATTCTTTACATTTGCAATCATAAAATAGTCTAATATCTTCATTTTTTCAACATACGTAGCTATTACCCTCGAAAACTAAAACTTTTGAAATAGGAAAAGAGCCTTTAATCACATTCTTTACCATTTGCAATCATAAAATAGTCTAATATCTTCATTTTTTCAACATACTAGCTATTACCCTCGAAAACTAAAACTTTTGAAATAGGAAAAGAGCCTTTAATCACATTCTTTACCATGTGCAATCATAAAATAGTCTAATATCTTCATTTTTTCAACATACGTAGCTATTACCCTCGAAAACTAAAACTTTTGACATAGGAAAAGAGCCTTTAATCACATTCTTTACCATTTGCAATCATAAAATAGTCTAATATCTTCATTTTTTCAACATACGTAGCTATTACCCTCGAAAACTAAAACTTTTGAAATAGGAAAAGAGCCTTTAATCACATTCTTTACCATGTGCAATCATAAAATAGTCTAATATCTTCATTTTTTCAACATACAGCTATTACCCTCGAAAACTAAAACTTTTGAAATAGGAAAAGAGCCTTTAATCACATTCTTTACCATTGCAATCATAAAATAGTCTAATATCTTCATTTTTTCAACATACGTAGCTATTACCCTCGAAAACTAAAACTTTTGAAATAGGAAAAGAGCCTTTAATCACATTCTTTACCATGTGCAATCATAAAATAGTCTAATATCTTCATTTTTTCACAGACAAAGCTATTACCCTCGAAAACTAAAATTTTGAAATAGGAAAAGAGCCTTTAATCACATTCTTTACCATTTGCAGTCATAAAATAGTCTAATGTCTTCATTTTTTCAACATACGTAGCTATTTCACTCGAAAACTAAAACTCAACATACGTAGCTCTTACACTCGAAAACTAAAATTTTGACATAGGAAATGAGCCTTTAATCACATTCTTTACCATTTGCAATCATAAAATAGTCTAATATCTTCATTTTTTCAACATACTAGCTATTACCCTCGAAAACTAAAACTTTTGAAATAGGAAAAGAGCCTTTAATCACATTCTTTACCATTTGCAATCATAAAATAGTCTAATATCTTCATTTTTTCACAGACAAAGCTATTACCCTCGAAAACTAAAACTTTTGAAATAGGAAAAGAGCCTTTAATCACATTCTTTACCATGTGCAATCATAAAATTGTCTAATATCTTCATTTTTTCAACATACGTAGCTATTACCCTCGAAAACTAAAACTTTTGAAATAGGAAAAGAGCCTTTAATCACATTCTTTACCATGTGCAATCATAAAATAGTCTAATATCTTCATTTTTTCCAACATACAGCTATTACCCTCGAAAACTAAAACTTTGAAAAGGAAAAGAGCCTTTAATCACATTCTTTACCATTTGCAGTCATAAAATAGTCTAATGTCTTCATTTTTTCAACATACGTAGCTATTACACTCGAAAACTAAAACTTACGTAGCTCTTACACTCGAAAACTAAAACTTTTGACATAGGAAATGAGCCTTTAATCACATTCTTTACCATTTGCAATCATAAAATAGTCTAATATCTTCATTTTTTCAACATACTTAGCTATTACCCTCGAAAACTAAAACTTTTGACATTGGAAAAGAGCCTTTAATCACATTCTTTACCATTTGCAATCATAAAATGTCTAATATCTTCATTTTTTCAACATACGTAGCTATTACCCCGAAAACTAAAACTTTTGAAATAGGAAAAGAGCCTTTAATCACATTCTTTACCATGTGCAATCATAAAATAGTCTAATATCTTCATTTTTTCAACATACGTAGCTATTACCCTCGAAAACTAAAACTTTTGACATAGGAAAAGAGCCTTTAATCACATTCTTTACCATGTGCAATCATAAAATAGTCTAATATCTTCATTTTTTCAACATACTAGCTATTACCCTCGAAAACTAAAACTTTTGAAATAGGAAAAGAGCCTTTAATCACATTCTTTACCATGTGCAATCATAAAATTGTCTAATATCTTCATTTTTTCCACATACAAAGCTATTACCCTCGAAAACTAAAACTTTTGACATAGGAAAAGAGCCTTTAATCACATTCTTTACCATTTGCAATCATAAAATAGTCTAATATCTTCATTTTTTCCACACAAAGCTATTACCCCCGAAAACTAAAACTGTTGAAATAGGAAAAGAGCCTTTAATCACATTCTTTACCATTTGCAATCATAAAATAGTCTAATATCTTCATTTTTTCAACATACGTAGCTATTACCCTCGTAAAATAAAACTGTTGAAATAGGAAAAGAGCCTTTAATCACATTCTTTACCATGTGCAATCATAAAATTGTCTAATATCTTCATTTTTTCAACATACGTAGCTATTACCCTCGAAAACTAAAACTTTTGACATAGGAAAAGAGCCTTTAATCACATTCTTTACCATTTGCAAACATAAAATAGTCTAATATCTTCATTTTTTCAACATACGTAGCTATTATCTTCATTTTTTCAACATACGTAGCTATTACCCTCGAAAACTAAAACTTTTGAAATAGGAAAAAAGCCTTTAATCAATTTCTTTACCATTTGCAATCATAAAATAGTCTAATATCTTCATTTTTTCAACATACGTAGCTCTTACCCCCGAAAACTAAAACTTTTGAAATAGGAAAAGAGCCTTTTTCACATTCTTTACCATTTGCAATCATAAAATAGTCTAATATCTTCATTTTTTCCACAGACATAGCTATTACCCTCGAAAACTAAAACTTTTGAAATAGGAAAATAGCCTTTAATCACATTCTTTACCATGTGCAATCATAAAATTGTCTAATATCTTCATTTTTTCCACAGACAAAGCTATTACACTCGAAAACTAAAACTTTTGACATAAGAAAAGAGCCTTTAATCACATTCTTTACCATATGCAGTCATAAAATTGTCTAATGTCTTCATTTTTTCAACATACGTAGCTATTACCCTCGAAAACTAAAACTTTTGAAATAGGAAAAGAGCCTTTAATCACATTCTTTACCATGTGCAATCATAAAATAGTCTAATATCTTCATTTTTTCCACAGACAAAGCTATTACCCTCGAAAACTAAAACTTTTGAAATAGGAAAAGAGCCTTTAATCACATTCTTTACCATTTGCAATCATAAAATAGTCTAATATCTTAATTGTTTCAACATACGTAGCTATTAACCTCGAAAACTAAAATTTTGAAATAGGAAAAGAGCCTTTAATCACATTCTTTACCATTTGCAATCATAAAATAGTCTAATATCTTCATTTTTTCAACATACGTAGCTATTACCCTCGAAAACTAAAACTTTTTAAATAGAAAAAAAGCCTTTAATCACATTATTTACCATTTGCAATCATAAAATATTCTAATATCTTCATTTTTTCAACATACGTAGCTATTATAGTAGAAAACTAAAACTTTTGACATAGGAAAAAAGCCTTTAATCACATTCTTTACCATTTGCAATCATAAAATAGTCTAATATCTTCATTTTTTCAACATACGTAGCTATTACCCTCGAAAACTAAAACTTGATTAAATGAAGATATTAGACTATTTTATGATTGCAAATGGTAAAGAATGTGATTAAAGGCTCTTTTCCTATTTCAAAAGTTTTAGTTTTCGAGGGTAATAGCTTTGTCTGTGGAAAAAATGAAGATATTAGACAATTTTATGATTGCATATGGTAAAGAATGTGATTAAAGGCTCTTTTTCTATTTCAAAAGTTTAAGTTTTCGAGGGTAATAGCTACGTATGTTGAAAAAATGAAGACATTAGACTATTTTATGACTGCAAATGGTAAAGAATGTGATTAAAGGCTCTTTTCCTATGTCAAAAGTTTTAGTTTTAGAGTGTAATAGCTTTGTCTGTGGAAAAAATGAAGATATTAGACAATTTTATGATTGCACATGGTAAAGAATGTGATTAAAGGCTATTTTCCTATTTCAAAAGTTTTAGTTTTCGAGGGTAATAGCTATGTCTGTGGAAAAAATGAAGATATTAGACTATTTTATGATTGCAAATGGTAAAGAATGTGATTAAAGGCTCTTTTCCTATTTCAAAAGTTTTAGTTTTCGGGGGTAAGAACTACGTATGTTGAAAAAATGAAGATATTAGACTATTTTATGATTGCAAATGGTAAAGAAATTGATTAATGGCTTTTTTCCTATTTCAAAAGTTTTAGTTTTCGAGGGTAATAGCTACGTATGTTGAAAAAATGAAGATAATAGCTACGTATGTTGAAAAAATGAAGATATTAGACTATTTTATGATTGCAAATGGTAAAGAATGTGATTAAAGGCTCTTTTCCTCTGTCAAAAGTTTTAGTTTTCTAGTATAATAGCTACGTATGTTGAAAAAATGAAGATATTAGAATATTTTATGATTGCAAATGGTAAAGAATGTGATTAAAGGCTTTTTTCCTATTTAAAAATTTTTAGTTTTCGAGGTTAATAGCTACGTATGATTGCAAATGGTAAAGAATGTGATTAAAGGCTCTTTTCCTATTTCAAAATTTTTAGTTTTCGAGGTTAACAGCTACGTATGTTGAAAAAATGAAGATATTAGACTATTTTATGATTGCAAATGGTAAAGAATGTGATTAAAGGCTCTTTTCCTATTTCAAAAGTTTTAGTTTTCGAGGGTAATAGCTTTGTCTGTGGAAAAAATGAAGATATTAGACTATTTTATGATTGCACATGGTAAAGAATGTGATTAAAGGCTCTTTTCCTATTTCAAAAGTTTTAGTTTTCGAGGGTAATAGCTACGTATGTTGAAAACATGAAGATATTAGACAATTTTATGATTGCACATTGTAAAGAATGTGATTAAAGGCTCTTTTCCTATTTCAAAAGTTTTAGTTTTCGAGGGTAATAGCTATGTATGTTGAAAAAATGAAGACATTAGACTATTTATGACTGCAAATGGTAAAGAATGTGATTAAAGGCTCTTTTCCAATGTCAAAAGTTCTAGTTTTCGAGTGTAATAGCTTTGTCTGTGGAAAAAATGAAGATATTGGACAATTTTATGATTGCACATGGTAAAGAATGTGATTAAAGGCTCTTTTCCTATTTCAAAAGTTTTAGTTTTCGAGGGTAATAGCTAAGTATGTTGAAAAAATGAAGATATTAGACTATTTTATGATTGCAAATGGTAAAGAATGTGATTAAAGGCTCATTTCCTATGTCAAAAGTATTAGTTTTCGAGTGTAAGAGCTACGTATGTTGAAAAAATGAAGATATTAGACAATTTTATGATTGCACATGGTAAAGAATGTGATTAAAGGCTCTTTTCATATTTCAAAAGTTTTAGTTTTCGGGGGTAATAGCTACGTATGTTGAAAAATTTAAGATATTAGACTATTTTATGATTGCAAATGGTAAAGAATGTGATTAAAGGCTCTTTTCCTATTTCAAAAGTTTTAGTTATCGAGGGTAATAGCTACGTATGTTGAAAAAATGAAGATATTAGACTATTTTATGATTGCAAATGGTAAAGAATGTGATTAAAGGCTCTTTTCCTATGTCAAAAGTTTTAGTTTTCGAGGGTAATAGCTACGTATGTTGAAAAAATGAAGATATTAGACTATTTTATGATTGCAAATGGTAAAGAATGTGATTAAAGGCTCTTTTCCTATGTCAAAAGTTTTAGTTTTCTAGGGTAATAGCTACGTATGTCGAAAAAATGAAGATATTAGACTATTTATGATTGCAAATGGTAAAGAATGTGATTAAACGCTTTTTTCCTATGTCAAAAGTTTTATTTTTCGAGGGTAATAGCTACGTATGTTGAAAAAATGAAGATATTAGACTATTTTATGATTGCAAATGGTAAAGAATGTGATTAAAGGCTCTTTTCCTATTTCAAAAGTTTTAGTTTTCGAGGTTAATAGCTACGTATGTTGAAAAAATGAAGATATTAGACTATTTTATGATTGCAAAAGGTAAAGAATGTGATTAAAGGCTCTTTTCCTATTTCAAAAGTTTTAGTTTTCGAGGGTAATAGCTTTGTCTGTGGAAAAAATGAAGATATTAGACTATTTTATGATTGCACATGGTAAGGAATGTGATTAAAGGCTCTTTTCCTATTTCAAAAGTTTTAGTTTTCGAGGGTAATAGCTACGTATGTTGAAAAAATGAAGATATTAGACAATTTTATGATTGCACATGGTAAAGAATGTGATTAAAGGATCTTTTCCTATTTCAAAAGTTTTAGTTTTCGAGGGTAATAGCTTTGTCTGTGGAAAAAATGAAGATATTAGACAATTTTATGATTGCACATGGTAAAGAATGTGATTAAAGGCTCTTTTCCTATTTCAAAAGTTTAGTTTTCGAGGGTAATAGCTACGTATGTGAAAAAATGAAGACATTAGACTATTTTATGACTGCAAATGGTAAAGAATGTGATTAAAGGCTCTTTTCCTATGTCAAAAGTTTTAGTTTTCGAGTGTAATAGCTTTGTCTGTGGAAAAAATGAAGATATTAGACAATTTTATGATTGCACATGGTAAAGAATTTGATTAAAGGCTCTTTTCCTATGTCAAAAGTTTTAGTTTTCGAGGGTAATAGCTATGTATGTTGAAAAAATGAAGATATTAGACTATTTTATGATTGCAAATGCTAAAGAATGTGATTAAAGGCTCTTTTCCTATTTCAAAAGTTTTAGTTTTCGAGGGTAATAGCTAAGTATGTTGAAAAAATGAAGATATTAGACTATTTTATGATTGCAAATGGTAAAGAATGTGATTAAAGGCTCTTTTCCTATGTCAAAAGTTTTAGTTTCGAGGGTAGAAGCTACGTATGTTGAAAAAATGAAGATATTAGACTATTTTATGATTGCAAAAGGTAAAGAATGTGATTAAAGGCTCTTTTCCTATTTCAAAAATTTTAGTTTTCGGGGGTAAGAGCTACTTATGTTGAAAAAATGAAGATATTAGACTATTTTATGATTGCAAATGGTAAAGAATGTGAATAAAGGCTCTTTTCCTATTTCGAAAGTTTTAGTTTTCGAGGGTAATAGCTATGTTTGTGGAAAAAATGAAGATATTAGACAATTTTATGATTGCACATGGTAAAGAATGTGATTAAAGGCTCTTTTCCTATTTCAAAAGTTTTAGTTTTCGGGGGTAAGAGCTTTGTCTGTGGAAAAAATGAAGATATTAGACAATTTTATGATTGCACATGGTAAAGAATGTGATTATAGGCTCTCTTCCTATCTCAAAAGTTTTAGTTTTCGAGGGTAATAGCTACGTATGTTGAAAAAATGAAGATATTAGACTATTCTATGATTGCACATGGTAAAGAATGTGATTAAAGGCCCTTTTCCTATTCCAAAAGTTTTAGTTTTCGAGGGTAATAGCTACGTATGTTGAAAAGATGAAGATATTAGACTATTTTATGATTGTAAATGGTAAAGAATGTGATTAAAGGCTCTTTTCCTATTTCAAAAGTTTTAGTTTTCGAGGGTAATAGCTATGTATGTTGAAAAAATGAAGATATTAGACTATTTTATGATTGCAAATGGTAAAGAATGTGATTAAAGGCTCTTTTCCTATGTCAAAAGTTTTAGTTTTCGAGGGTAATAGGTACGTATGTTGAAAAAATGAAGATATTAGACTATTTTATGATTGCAAATGGTAAAGAATGTGATTAAAGGCTCTTTTCTTATGTCAAAAGTTTTAGTTTTCGAGGGTAATAGCTACGTATGTTGAAAAAATGAAGATATTAGACTATTTTATGATTGCAAATGCTAAAGAATGTGATTAAAGGCTCTTTTCCTATTTCAAAAGTTTTAGTTTTCGAGGGTAATAGCTACGTATGTTGAAAAAATGAAGATATTAGACTATTTTATGATTGCACATGGTAAAGAATGTGATTAAAGGCTCTTTTCCTATTTCAAAAGTTTTAGTTTTCGAGGGTAATAGCTTTGTCTGTGGAAAAAATGAAGATATTAGACAATTTTATGATAGCACATGGTAAAGAATGTGATTAAAGGCTCTTTTCCTATTTCAAAAGTTTTAGTTTTCGAGGGTAATAGCTACGTATGTTGAAAAAATGAAAACATTAGACTATTTTATGACTGCAAATGCTAAAGAATGTGATTAAAGGCTCTTTTCCTATTTCAAAAGTTTTAGTTTTCGAGGGTAATAGCTACGTATGTTGAAAAAATGAAGATATTAGACTATTTTATGATTGCACATGGTAAAGAATGTGATTAAAGGCTCTTTTCCTATTTCAAAAGTTTTAGTTTTCGAGGGTAATAGCTAAGTATATTGAAAAAATGAAGATATTAGACTATTTTTGATTGCAAATGGTAAAGAATGTGATTAAAGGCTCTTTTCCTATGTCAAAAGTTTTAGTTTTCGAGGGTAATAGCTACGTATGTTGAAAAAATGAAGATATTAGACTATTTTATGATTGCAAATGCTAAAGAATGTGATTAAAGGCTCTTTTCCTATTTCAAAAGTTTTAGTTTTCGAGGGTAATAGCTACGTATGTTGAAAAAATGAAGATATTAGACTATTTTATGATTGCAAATGGTAAAGAATGTGATTAAAGGCTCTTTTCCTATTTCAAAAGTTTTAGTTTTCGGGGGTAAGAGCTACTTATGTTGAAAAAATGAAGATATTAGACTATTTTATGATTGCAAATGGTAAAGAATGTGATTAAAGGCTCTTTTCCTATTTCAAAAGTTTTAGTTTTCGAGGGTAATAGCTATGTTTGTGGAAAAAATGAAGATATTAGACAATTTTATGATTGCACATGGTAAAGAATGTGATTAAAGGCTCTTTTCCTATTTCAAAAGTTTTAGTTTTCGGGGGTAAGAGCTTT
>NW_027065192.1:0-22804 GCF_032884065.1 Artemia franciscana
AAATAAGAACCACTAAATTTTTTTAGGGGTTTGAGGTGATAATGGGAAACTTGCAAAAATAAGTTTTTGCAAGTTTTATCTCGCAATATTAAAATTTTTCGCAAAATTTTATTTTGCAATAAATAAAATTTATTTATCTGGCATATTTTCAACTTATTTTTCAATCTTCAAAAAACCAATTTTTTAACGAAATTTTGTGGATAGGTAGAGCTGAAGCTTAGATGTGTAAGGATAATGGAAATGTCGAATTACGTTGAAGGGTTAAAACCACAGGACTTCAGAAAAATAGCATGCCAAAAACTTGCATAGGAAAAAAATTGATTCCCTTGTTTGACAACACTCCAAATTCTGTCAAAGAAAAACAACGAATGCAATAGGTTTTGAATCTTGATACTTGATACAAAGACAGTTTTTTAGCATAATAATAGGTTAATTGAAAAGAATGCCTAAAAATCACTAGTGGCGGTTGTAGTCTTCCTTGTACCCGGGTCAGAATTATGATCTTAACCCGATGACCCATTCAAATTGCTCCTTTAAAGTAATGATCTGTTCTTTGTTTATTTATTTATTTTATCACTTCTTTACATGTCTTTTATCTCTAATCGATTAATGTCCTTTTTCTTTTCTAGGCTAAGCAGTAGCTGAGCAGTAAATTTTGCAGTAAAACTGTTTAAGCCTGTACACTGTTGCCGTCTTTTTGTGTGATAGCCTTAATTTTCACAGAGAAAGGCGTTGCAACAGACCAGGCTTCTTGTAATGTTAAAGTTAAAATAAAAACCAAGGGCTTTCAACCTTAAATTCATTTCATTCTCTGTAAAATTCTTGTTTATGCCTTTTTTCTTCTTCTTTTTCATATTTTAAAAGAAATAGAGCCCTTAACATTTTTGAACTAATTTTATTTTTTGCTCATCCTTTGTTAAACGAATTTACTGCTCATCCCTGCTCTTCTGCTCTTCGTGAAGTCTACTCAACCAAGAAATTGCATCCTGAGTCAAGAAAATAAATTGAAAAATTTTAAATATACTGATTTTGCTGATTTAAAATATATAAGTTTCATCTTTTATGTATTTATTATTGTTTTAAAAAGTAGAGTTGTAACAAAGAGTCAAACTTTAGCGTAAAGAGCGGGGTGTTGAGGAGGGAACCACCCTTTTAATATACGGAATAATTTCTGTTCATTTTAAGTTTTAATGTCGCTCCTTACTTGCTGTTAAAAAAACTTTTTTTTTATTTGTAATTACTTAAGGAACCCTGATTAAAAGGTTGATTCAGCAAAGGTTGAAGCTCATGTAGTAATCAACGTGTATATGCCTACAAATTATAACAAGAACAATCTGATTCACGATTTGCGTCTGTCTGCAAGCTTTTACTCAGGTTTCTTAAAAAAGTGGCCTAAGAAGGATAACTTCATATACTGAGCTAATTTCCTCAACTTTAACTTAAATCATGTTGTTGCTTCGTTTGTCAGTCACGAGATCAAAGTTTTTATAGAATGATTCTACTCGGACCTCCTTCCTATCTCTACTTTCTTTTACTCATCCCCACCTATTACTCAAAATGTAGAATCGAGTTGGTTTTCCTACCCAAGTTTTTAATTTGAAGACTTCTTTATTACTGCAGCTCCAGCAAGCAGTACAGAAAAATCAATCCTCTTAAGATTTTTATAGCTATCTATAGAATCTATTGCACTGTCCATGATTTGGCACTTTTTCAGTATCAGGTGGTGTTGTTGAGGTAACATATTTTAAATAATTCTCCATGTTTGACTATGAAAAAGAAGCCAGCATAAAAAACTACCCCAATCAACGCTTAAAATCAATTGTTTAAGATTGTTATCGCAACTACTACTATTGGTCACGACTTTCAAATCAGACAGGCAGCTGAATATAATACGGGGTAATAAGATGGCCACCGCAAATGTATGACAAGAAAATCTTTTTCAAGAAAACCGAAAAGTTTTACTACCCTTTTTAATTGACCAATAAAATTGGAGGGCAGCTAGGCAACCTCCTTGCCAAATATTGTTTTCCAAAATGCTGCGATAATTTCTTTTAGATAGTCATTTTCTTCATCCTAGTTGAAAGGCCTAAAAACTATGCCCTTGAGTATAACATGACCTGCCCCCTCCACAGCCCCTGGGTAAAGGTGTTTAAGTTATAAAATGTATCTATTGTTTACCAATAGTAGTTGCTATTGAGATGCATGTATAAATTTTCAGGGAGGAGGGGGAATTTTCTGCTGGGGGTTTTTCCACGGGGAAATTTTCTATGGGGTTGAAGTTTCCAGGGAGTGAACTTGTCAAGGGAAATTATAGACTGTAGAAATTTGCCAGAATTCTCATAAAAAAATTATTTTTATATGTATTGCTTTCTTTTTCCCGTCTCAATCCTAAGCGTGGAGTGGTTAAAAGTAATTGTTGTGGGCAGATTTTAACCGGGATTGAATTATATAGAAGATATTTCTATGGTAAGGGGGGCTCCGTCCGTGGAAATGGGATCAGATTTCCTGGAATTATTCAAAAATAACCAAAACTCAATAAAAAAAATAAGTTTTTTTTTGTTTTGAAAGTAAGGAGCAAAATTAAAACTTAAAACAAGCAGTAATAATTTCTAATATGTTGGGGGTTGCCCTCTCCTCAGGACCTCCATCTGTACGCTAAAATTTGAATTGTGTCCCAATTCTTTCAGAATGATTCCTGAAACATAAAAACATTAAATAGAAGACAATGGCTTTTTTTAAAGTACTGAAAAACTCTAGCGTAAAGACCGAGGTTTTGAGGAGGGGGCAACCCTCTTCATTTACGTAATAATTTCTGTTAGTTTTAAGTTTTAATGCTGTTAATTACTTTCAGTTTTTGTGAAGATAAAAATTGTATTTATTTAATTTTTACCATAAAACACACTTCATTTTAAACAAATTGTACTTAAAAATAAGTTTGCTGGCCCTTAATGTAGGGACCTGGCTATTTCTTAATGGCTAAGGACGGCTAAAAATCTTTATTTTTTACCTTAAATACACTTTACTGTAAATAAATCATACTTACAAATAAGTTTATAGGCCTTTAACTAATGGGCCTGGCTATCTCGTATTAGCTAAGGACTGCTAAAAAATTGTTATTTCTACCAGAAAAAACACTTTAATTATGCAATTGTACTTTCAAATAAGTTTATAGACCCGTAATTTAGGGGTCTTTCTATTTAGTAATTGCCAAGGACATCTAAGTTTTTTTATTTGTTTCATAAAATATACTTTCTTCTGAATGAATCAAATATACAAGTAGGTTTATAAGCCCTTAATTATGGGACCTGGCTATCTCATAATAGCTAAAAACAGTTAAAAATCGTTATTTCTACCATAAATTACACTTCATCTTAAACAAATAGTATTTACAAATAAGTTTATTTGCCATTAATTTAGTTGTTTGGCTATTTCATAATGGCTTAGTACTGCTAAAAAAACTTCATTTTTAACATAAAATACAATTCATTCTTAATAAATCTTACTTACAAATATATTTATTGGCGGTTAATTTAGAGGGTCAGGGTGTCTCGTAATGACTAATGAATGCTAAATGTTTTATTTCTACCATATAATACATTCTAAACAAAACGTACCTAAAAATAGGTTTCTAAGCCCTTAAATTAGGGTTCTAGCCATCTCATAATGGCTAAGAACTGCTAAAAACCGTTATTTCCACCATAAAATACACATTTAAAAATCATAGAATCGGCAGAATAGTAACCAAAACTCGAAATAACGGTTATATAAAAGCGGATTTTGATACAAAAATATATATCAAAAGAAACAAATTTTTATGCTGACTTCAAATATAAAAAATCTCATTAAGTTTAGTCTTATCCATCAAAGGTTACGAGCCTGAGAATATATTCTTGATTGTCGAAAAAAGAATGAAACAGTCCCTAAAAATCGATTGATCTTAATAAAAACTAGACCTACGTTGCCCGGACAACGTGAAGTGTTGCAGCAACCTTTGTCCGGCTTCGCCGACTTAAGTGTTGCGAGAGCTCCACTTTGGTTTTGTTTCTTCGCTATCGATCAATAATCACATAATCAAAGGCTCTTCCTCAGCGTTGAAAAAACAACAACAATAGTATCGAAAGAAGGGACTAAATTGACTTTGCAGCCAGTTGAACTTTATCTTTTTCAATCGTAGACATCGTGGCTGATGAAAACTTGGAAGAATATCTTATATAATCTAGTTGGTATTATAAAGTTATCCGTAACTTTTCAGGATTAAAATACCATAGGTGACACTAATTATTACGAATTTACCTCATTATTTTACGTTATCGCTTGTACCCGTTGCGTAAACACTTAATTCTGTCAGAATTATAGAGATCGAATACAATGTGCACCAATTTGCACAAATTTCTAGCCCAAAGTGAACAGATTCGTACTTACAAGTCCTTCTCCCATGATAGGCATCAAGTTCACCGGAAACAAATAAATGGGTACACCAACTAGTATAGTTGCAAACCCCTCATTGCTGAATTTGACTGTAGCCTAACAGCAGGTTATTACCTACAAGTCCCCTACATGTCTTACCACTGAAACCAAATTGGTTTTACCATCCAATACACTGGAAGTAAATAATAGATACACCAACTAGTAAAAGTTGCAACCCCTCTTTACCGCATGTTATTGTTACCTAACAGCCGCCTGTTCGTGACGAGTACTCTATATGTCTGACAATTTGTCAAGGCCTAGATTTCGTTTCATTGTGTACCTTACTACTGAAGTTGTCAACCCCTTGAAACTTTCAAACTGGTGTACCTCATGAAGGAATTTTTGTACCAAAAATGAATGCCATATGCTTTGATCAGCTCATCAAGAGCTATCGATTGCCGTCGAAAAAAATGTTTTATCTGTCTTAGTTCAAAAGTTGATTTTGTTTGCCCTAGGGCAACTTTCTAACGTCAACTTAGACTTAACTTTCAACTTTTCTCAACTTAGAAAGGAGATAAGGATAAACTCCAATTTCTTTAGCAAAGAGAGAACTTTTAAAGTTTATTAGGCACATCTGATAACATTTCTCTACGCCAATCCCAAGTCCAAAAAACCGAATGATAAACTCAGCTGAAATCACGACCAGAAATGGGTAGAAACAATCGATGGCAGTACTTTCGGACCCGTGGGAAAATGCCACATTTTCGCTTCTATAAATTTTTCTATTTATCACTCAAAGAAGATATATTGGCTGTGGGGCCGGGTAACTACCGCATATATTTAACACTTATAGATTTTAGTCCATCTTCAATTTGAAAGTGGTGCCTGCCTGCTTGCCTGCTAGAACGGAGCTTTTCACTTGAAAGCAGAAACATACTTTGATGAATCGAAAGCTTGGCTGCACAACTTCAGATACTCCTCTCTGACATAGACTATATAACTCCACTTTACTTCGCACACCATAAGCTCTGGCTTGTGGAGAAGCAAAAACCATCCTTTTTAGCCCCAGGCAGGAGTTCTGCAGAGCTTCCCAAAATTTAATGTCATATTCATAAATCCGGCCTGAGGTCTGCACTTTCCGTAAAAACCGCACAGGTTAGACTCTTACCAGTTTCCAGGAATAAGCTGAGATCGGCGGCATTCGACTAAAAAAGAAAACCGGGACAGAACCAAAGTGTTGCTCTCGCAACACAGTCACACTCTCTGATTCAGCATATCAGACACCCTTAATGCATAGGTTTCAAGCTACTGTTTTCAAAAATGTGGAACTTTGTATTTCTGGCAGAAGAAAATCACGGATGCGTGTTTAGTTTGTTTGTTTTCCCCAGGGGTAATCGTATTCATCCAGTGGTCCTAGAATATTGGAAGAGGGCTCATTCGAGCGAAAGTTAAATGTTATAGTACGCTTTTCAAGTGAGCAAATGAAATGAAGGGCGACTAGCCCATCTCCCCGCTACTTTTTTCCCAAAATCGTCCTATAAAAATTTTATGATAGTCATTTTGTTCATCGTTGTTGAAAGACCTAATAGCTGATTCTTTGGGTATAACATGAACTTCTCCTCCGTACAGCCCAATGGGAAGGTATTTAAGTCATAATATTTACCTATTGTTTACGCATAGTATTTGTTATTAAGATACATGCATACATTTTCAGGTGGAGAGGGGACGAATTGTCTGCTGAGGGTTTTTCCACAGGGGAATATGCCATAGGAAGGTAAGTTTCCAGGGAGTGAACTTGTCAAGAGAATTTGCCAGAATTCTTATACAAAATTCTTTTTATATGTCTTGCTTTCTCTTTCCGTCTCAATTTTACGCGAGGAGTGGTTAAAAGTAACTATCCGGAGTAAACTTTCACTGGGATTGAATTATCTAGAGGATACTGCCATGGTAAAGGGGTTCCTCCGTGGAGATGGGGTCATATTTTCTGAAAATATTTTAAAAAATGATCAAAAATATAGTAAAACGACAAGTTTATTTCAACTGACAGTAAGAAGTAACATTAAAAATTAAACAAATCGAAATTCTTCTCTATATGAAGGAGGTTGCCACCTCAAAACCTCTCCATATCCTTAAGTTTGAATTTTTTCGCAATTCTTTAAGAATGACTCCTGAAATACTGGGGTCTTAGAGCAGCAAGACGAATTGTTCAAAGAACTAAAAAACTTTATCGTAAAGAGCAAGGTGTCGAGGAGGGGACAACCCCCCTCATATACCTATTAGTTTCTGTTCGTTTAAATTTTTGATGTTGCTCCTTACTTTCAGTTGAAAAAATTTGTTTGTTTCATTTGATTTTTACCATAAAATGCACTTCATTTTAAACAAATAGTTTGGCTACCCCATAAAAAATCGTAAATTAAAGTTTAGATTAAAAAAAAAGCCTAGTTTTTAAATCATAATTATGATGCGTTTTATTCATTGTTTAAGCTTTTTTTCATTTCCCTTTAAAACTATTAGTTTATTTTAAGAAATGTCTTGGTTTTTTAAAAGTAAATAATGGTGAGATAATGATAACTTCAGACTCCCCTGTTAATCAACCTAAATTCGGCTTACAATTTCCATCATATCTTTATTATAGCACTTTTGTCTGTTGCTATTTTTCACACCTTGTCTAACCCAAAAAATAATATGCAACCAAATGAATAAATTAGTTTTATCCTAAACAATACAGATTTAAATAATAAATCTTATTAAGCGTATGAAATTACAAATTTCTGATTTTTTTTTTCATGTTTATAATGGTCTAATAATTCCTGATGAGGTCAGAAAACGCTCCTTGTTTGTTTTTGTAATTATATTTTATTGTCTGTTTTTCAAACAGAAAAAAATGATTTTTCAGAATAGGGTAGGTGTCATAAGACTACTATTGCCCCAAGGCTAACTAAATTAGCAGCAAACAAGTTTCATCTTCCTCAATGAGATGATTTTGCATATTTGAACTGTTTTGCATTACTTTTCTATTCTAAGCTCGACAGCTAGTTTAAAGATTTTGTCGAAAAACAAATCTCATTGTAGATAATTTTGTCACTTTGTTATACTTTATAATAAAAATTGTTTTAGTAATAGCATAAGTTTTTCTAATTTCTTCCTTTCTTTAGTATGATTTACGGAAAGGTTAGATTTATTATTTTTTACTCTTTTCTGTTTATTTGCTATTAAAATTTGAAAATAAATAATCCACAGGGGAGCCCTGAGTTATATTTTTTCATGAAAAGGGGCGGTTGAAGAAGTAAATTTGGCAAGGACTATGTTAGTTAAAGAACAAACGTGGCACAGATGGGTCTATTTTTTTAGAAATACCACCATCATCCTTGATCAAGGTTAAGGCCAAACGAAAAGACTACTTTTTAAAAATAAGTATTTTGATGAAACTTGTATGATGTTGATTTTTTTTTTAACTAGATAGCGTTTTGGTCACAGAAAAAGTCTCTTAGACGTCAATTTTGAGGTTTTATTCATGTAATATGGTATAAGAAAATATTATTATGTAATAAGGTACAGTATTTTTCATCTTCCAGAACTGGATGTTCTTATTTCTTCTTCGACTTCTTATTTTTCCTATTTCTATTTCTTCTATTCCTTATTTCTGTTGCCTATTTAAGAAATAAGGGTTATTCCTTATTCCAACAAGGGGAAAGGAGATGAAAAGGAGATGCTTCCTCATCAACGCCCCACTCTTTACGCTAAAGTTTTTTACTGTTTTAAAAAGTAGAGTTAAGAGAAAGAGTCAAACTTTAGCGCAAAGAGCGGGGTGTTGATGAGGAAGCAGCCCTATCATATACGAAGTAATTTCTGTTCGTTTTAAGTCTTAACGTCACTCCTTACTTTCCGTTAAAAAAACTTGTTTTTTTTAAATTTAATTTTTAAAGGATTCAATTACTGTTTCAATGTCTTTTGCTTCTTTTCTTTAATTGATTTAAAATATTTTAGCGCTAACTGCTACACATTATCACTTAATCGTCAATTATTTCTGTTAAATCGTCAAAAATTCTCAATTTTTCGATGAATTTATCCACATCTCAAATTCTCGCGTATTCTGGTATAATTTTTGCAATGTCAACTAGCGTTGTTTCTGAAGTCAATTTGTCTTCTGGTAGAGTCATTTACGTTTTTATCTACAACTTTATTTAGTCTTTTCGACCCAGATCTTCCGCAAGCCACCAGTTGTGGTAGATTTCTCTGTGTTACTGTAACGGTTGTTAACCTTGCCCTTGGAGGGGTTGTGAGTAAGATCCTAAGGTGATAAAAATTTGGCTAGTGTTTCCATAGGGACGGCCTGACCTATTATCTGAAGAGTCCCTACTGAGAATTGACGATAAGCTTAAATAATATTTCAGAGAGAAGTTTGGTATAATACAATTACTTTATTTAACTCAACACAAACGGCATAAGGAAAATGGCTATATATACGGCACTGGGACTAAACGTCCCACAGTGTAAAACAAATAAAATTTTCAAGTTACAAAACATAAAACATCAAAACACTGACAAAATTCCAAGGTATTCCTAATTAAACGCAACAGAGGTCAGTCAGGTAATTTAAATAGAAAAAATTGCTTGATCCCATAAAATGTGTCTTTTATACCATAGGTCAACCATTTCATTTCAGATTACATACGTACATAAGCAATGAAGTGGTTATTCCTCAATTTCCTTTACAAGCCTATACTTATAAGGATGTGCGCTTTTATCACAATAAAAAATGGTATTTCAAAATGTTGCATTTTCTATTTTGTGTCTTAGTATTTTTACTAAAATCAAATTCTGACTTAATTAGTCGGCTTTACTACACCATCTTCCTTTCTTCTCTTGTAATGTTTTCTCTTTTACTTTTCAAATATAAGAAGTTGTTTGAAATATTGAACGATTTTAAAAGTATACATACAGCATTTTTTTTTAGTTCAAAATCTGCCACAACTTAACCTGGAAAGTCTAACTTAATAATCTGAGCCGTTTTTTAGACACCCTTTTTGTCACCCTTTTGACATTATTCATGTTGTTTTATTTCAGCGTCCGTCTAAATGTTCCTTGAAAGCTTCAGCTTAATACCCTCTGCTCGCAATATAGCAACAGTTGCAGTATGAGTAGTAAACATATTTAACATGAACTAATAAACATCCTTCCGTGATCTTTCTTCGGGGGAAAAAAAATCACGTTTTTGTATATAAGAGTTTGAAACCTTTACAAGAGGGTTCTCTGATACCCTGGGTCTGATGGTGGGATTCTTATAAGGATCACTTGATGCTTTAGGGTTGTTTCCCACCTTGTTCGAAATCAGGCAAATTTTCTAAAGGTTCAAGTAGGCATCCTTTCCATTTTTGTCGTCGTTGACATTCTATGTGGTTGATTGAAATTGTATCTATAGTTACTAATCTATTTGTCTAAGGCTTTTTTCTGTTAAAACTATATTTTTAGAACAACGAAATGAAACACATCATGAGCATAAAAGAGAGGACATCTTTGCAGTACTAAAAACGAAGGATGGCAAAAATTAGCTTTTTTTCTAGGTTGAATTTTAGAGCTGAGAAGTAATTCATAACGAACTCGGTGGAATCGAGATAATTTTTGATCCTGCTTTGCTAAAATTCTTTTCTAGTCTTTTATCGTCCAAACGCATGACTAACAACATTATTTTTTTTTTAGCAGTTCAAATAAACTCATGCTTTTACTTAATGGTGCTTTTTTGTTCTATTTTGAAAATGTGCTGATTAATATTTATTTTCTCATATGTTAAGTTTTGTTTGTGTTAAATGTCTTGACTATGCAAAATTCTTACCCACTTTTAAACTATGCAGTTTCCGTTCCCTATATGATGAGTTCTTCTAGCTATTTGCTTGTTCTATAGCTCCCTTTTTAACATTTTGTATCTTTTCTGAGCTTTTGAACCTGAACGGAATTCCTTAGCATTTTCCTGTCTTAAATACAGATTATACTGTACTTTTCTAGGGCTTCTCGGTTTCATCTACCAGTTACTTAACTCAGTAAAGTTCTGTTTGCTGCCCAATGCTTTGTTCTTGCCTAGCAAAAGACAATAAAATCTTTTTGACGATTTTATTGTCCTCCATTCTTGTTTAGTATCAACCAATGATCCTCTAGTGAGAACATCTTAGTAGAACTAAAAACGAAGGATGGCTAAAACAAACGCAGATTTTAATTTTGTCCTCTATATATAGGGTCGGTTTTAAGTTTTAGAGCTGTTCTTTTTTTTCTTTTTTATCACTTCTTTCCTTGTCTTTTATGTCCAATCGATTGACGTCCTTTTCCTTTTCTATGTTGAATTTTAGAGCTGAGAAGTAATTCATAATGAACTCTGTGGAAGACTGTTTGCTGTTGCCGTCTTTTTGTGTAATGGCGTGTATTTTTACATAAAAAGTCGTTGCAACATAACAGGCATCAAGTAATTGTAAAATTCAAATAAAAATCAAGGGTTTTCAATCTTAAATTCATTAAATTATCCGTGAAATTCTTGCTTTTGCTCCTTTCTCTCCCCTTCTCAAATTTTAAAAGAAACAGAACTCTTTACATTTTGGAATAAATTATCTTTTTTGCTCTCCCCTCAATAAGAGAATTTACTGCTCATCCAAACTCTTTTACTCCTTTATGACCTATATGCTCCTTTTGAACCTTGTATGGCCTGTATGTTCCTTTTGCTCCTTGTATGGCCTGCATGCTCCTTTTGTTCATTGTATGGCCTTCTTAAGCCAAGAAACCGCTTTTGGATTCAACAAACGGTAAAAATAAAGAATCCAGGACATTTTATTTTTTCTTTATTTTAATAATAATTGAAAAACTTGTTTAAGTAGAACTTTATTATATCGTTTTCTTATAGCTTATCATATACTTACTACTTCATGTTCTTAGAGATAGGTTTTATAGAAGAGACCCAGATAAAAAGATTGAATAAATTGGAACGACAATCTTGCTCATAATCTTAATCCTAGAATTCGTCATTGTTTTTTATCTTAGAAAAAGAAGTGAAGTATCTTTGCGCTCGGTAATCTATACTGCTGGATTAACAGATAATAAATATATAATTAATAAAATAGTCTAATATTTCAAATATAATTATAGTGCAGTTAATTGGCAAATAGATTCTTTCAGTTTGATTATTTACAGGAGTGCATTTATGCTCGGAATTTTTAAAATTGTGTCTTCTTTATGCTGAAAAGAAAGCATAATTTTAATTTGATTGATTTTTTCTTTTTGAAATAGCATCGTATTTGTGTATACAGTGCTTTTGTGTTGGTAATAGGATCGGGTAGACTCTACAGAAAAGAACTCTACAGGATTTTAATGAAAAATTAGGAGTGTCCTGCAAAGTACTCTTAAATATTGCCGAAAATGATCATTGAAAGAGGATTTTTTTTTGTAGATAGGTATATTATTCAAAAAAAAATTACTCTACTTCTTGTCTACTTCTTTTTTCTTGTATCCTGTGATGATTGTTCTATTCTGAGATAATCTAAATGTAAATCCCTTCCATGTTTCCTCTTTCTATTCTTGTATGGAAAATAAATTTGTTGCCATCATGTATTTCTTACAGTTATCCTCCATTTTTGTTCACTATTATAACTTTTCTAACCTATTCAGTTTTGCATTAGTATTAAACCTCTTAAAGACCCAGTCATTGGCTAAATTCTTACTTCAAAGATTATGCTTCACTTTGAAAATTTCAGTGCTATTAAAAGAGGCCAAACCATAACGGATAATGTCATCTTTATTAATTCCCGTGTTAAAACTCCTTTGAACAAAATTCAGCATCGTGGAAACTATTAGTTTATCTTGATTGTCCGTTTCTCGCATAGCTGAGCTCATAGGTTATTATTGGCTGCAAGGCATCATATCTATTTATTCTTTATACAAGTGTTTGGAGAATTAGGTTAGCTAGTCTTCAAGAGTAAAAAAGCTTCCACCTCCTGGATATAAGTTTGGTGGCACGTCTTTTGAAACTATTGTTTGCTTTTTTAATATAGGGAGGATATAGAAATTATAGCTTCGAGCTTAAAACCAACAAGTCCATCACACGGAAGGCTTATGGCTTTTGGAGATCGATTGGAAAGGTTATACTTAACTAGCCACAGATTTCTTAGTATGGGTGCTGAAATTTAGTTCACTGTGAATAAAAAATCTCACTCGTTATTTACAAAGGGGGTTGGATGGCTTCAAAGAAAATAACCACGCCTTATTTAGTATCTACCAACTAAAGGCAAGCCGATACATCAATTAAGATATGGCTTAAGTGTGAGATTTACGATACTCAGGTAGCATATTCATAGACAGAAAACGTTGCAACTCTGGTCGGATATTCACTCTATCACCATCATCAAGCTCTCCGACATTTTGTCTTAGCACTTGGGCTGCCTTTTAGCCAGCCCTTTGGCTGGCTGAGAACTAGTAAAATAAATAAAATTGGTAAGTATAAAGCTCTTTGTACCTTCTATAGATGTATAGTCGACTTGTTCTAATGGAAAATTAGGCTAACAAAAGCTGCAGGTCTTTGGTGTGTATGTTTAGCCTAGGCTATATTAACAGAGGTCAGACTCCATCCCATTAATTTGCAAATATATACCCTGCGTACTGAATCCAAATTCATTGTTCTCGGTCAAGTAAAACAGAAGGTTTTTGATAAATGTGGGATAGTCTATATTTCTTACCTTAAAATAATGAGTAGCCTATAGGTTACCACTTCATGCTTTTTTTTGTTATTTACAAATATGTCTGTTTAGGTTTACATTTTGTTTTAAGTGCTTTATATATCCTTGAAGATAATAAATTTTCTCTTCAGTTTTTTGGTCCCTCAATGGGTCAAATCATCAGCATCAAACTTTCAAACTGATTGTTTTATTATATATTCATTTGTAAGGTGTAATAAGCATTAAGGTAAAATTCTTGTTTAGTGACTTCTTGCTATCTTGGAAAGGGGTTAGGTTAGGAAGGTAAAATTCTAGTTAATTGACTTCTTGCTATCTCAGAAAGGGTTTAGGTTAAGAAAATTGAAACTTTCAGGGATGAATCTACAGCCTAAAGTATGTCCTGGGAAGGTATTTTGAAGCAACTACCTCCACTCCTCCCTCTAAAGTGCCCTGACCTTTGATGACCTTTAAAAATATGTGTGTTGTAAAATTGAAACCTTGCAAAATAGATATTCTGCTGAATTGAAGTACAACAAAATCATTTTCAGCTTCATGACTTGCTCAATTCCATTTTAGGCTAATTGCTGTTATTTCAGTAGAATTCTGAGCCATAACAATATGTTTTTTTTTCTTCAAAATTTGGGAAATGTATTTGCATATCTTTAAAACCTTATAAAATGGAATCAAGCAAAGTTCTTTAGCTGAAAACAATTTTGTTGTACTTCAATTAAGCAGAAGATCTATTTTGCAATGTCGTCTCACTTTTATAACACACATATTCTTAAAGGTCATCAAAGGTCAGGGCCCTGTAGAGGATGAAGGAGTAGAGGTAGTTGCTTCAAAATGTCTTCCCAGGACATGCTTTAGTCTGTAGATTCATCCCTGAAAATTTCATTTTCCTAACCTAAACCCTTGCTGAGATAGCAGGAAGTCAATTAACTAGAATTTTACCCCAAATTTAGTATTGTTCCTTACTTCCAGTTGAAAAAAAATGTTCCTTTTTCAATTCATCACTGATCAAAAAGCTATCCTTTGGCATTCAACACACAGAAAGATGAGAAAAATAGTGAAGCAAGTAGAATCTAATCAAATTGAGTTAAGTATCTTGGTAGTAAATAATCCAGATACCTAGAACTAATTCAATGAAAAATCTGTAGTATTCTATTTTAAAATATATTAACAGATTTTCAAATCTTATAGATACTGAAGGACATGAAAACGGAAAACTTCTACTCTAACCAATAATACACATTGCCAGAGGGATCCAAATTAATACCCGTATTGCAACCCTATTACAAAAAAAATATAGGGGATACGCACTTCAATAAACCGTAAACGAGTGTCTGGGTTTATTCTTCTGTCAAAATGCAGTTTTTGCTGCTTGAAACTGATTTTGGCACACTCCCTCCCCCACGCATTACCCAACTTTTCTGTGCAAAGTAAAACCTGATTTTACCCCTTCATAAGTTTGGCCTAATTATAAAATTGGGATAAAAAGTCAAACTTTAGCATAAAGAATGAGGCATTGAGGAGGGGGCAACCCCCCGCAAATACAGAATAATTTCTGTTTGTTTTCAGTTAAAATGTTATTCCTTACTTTCAGGTGGAAAGGTTGTTTTTACTTAGTTTCTGATCGTTTTTTAAGTAATACTAAAAAGTAAACCTTAAAAAATAAACCCACAGAAAATGCCTGAAAGTAAAGTTCTTCCTGTGAAGAATTCCATCCTTGCTGAAAATCCCCCAGGAAAATTTCTCGAGGGCAATTCCGCATGAAAAATTCTCCTTAGCATAACTTAACTTGAAAGACTTAATTTCTGATTGTTTTTCAAATTCAGTTGGAAATTCCCCTTCCCGGCGATAATTTTTCACAGAAATTCCGCCACTCCCAATGGATAGTTGCACCCGAGAAATATTCCCCCTTGGAGAATTTTTCCTGAGGAAAATTCCCCCATTGCGAATTTCTCCCACAGGAAAACCCTCTAAACAATTCTAACCCCGCAAAAAATTTCCCCAAGAACATCTTTACACGTAACATTTAGTTGGCAAAAATAGTGACAAATAAAAAACAAAAATCGTAAAGGAATTCTTGCCAATCCCCCCACTTTTTCCAGGAAATTTTTTCTAGAAAGCACAAGTACCAATATTTTTTTCCAGTCTTCACAAAAAAATTATATGGTACATTTCTGGCACTTGCACAGGGGGGGGCCTTCGGGTCCGCCCCCCCCCCAGAAATTTTATGAAATGTTTAATTTCCCCATGGTTTCTTGGGATTTCTGGCAAAAGTAGGACGTATATTAAGAATCTAGATACATGTATGAAGCCTTTTTTGGGACTTCACAGCATGTAATTATCCGATCAAGTAACTGCCCAATTATTAACCCATTTTCTGCCTAACATTTTACCCTCTTTGAAGTAATTAGCGGTTGTACTAAATGTGTACCTTTAGGAATCTGGGGGGGGGGTAATCAGGAAGGGTGTGCGAAAGTACAGGATAGCTGGTTCCCAGCTTCAATAGCATTCCCTGGCCGATGGGCCATGAAACAGAGATGGGCACCGCTGGTAGGCACTTTAAAGTCCAACACCATATTTTTATCGTTTTTTTTTTACCTTTTCTTGCTCTTCCGCCCGCTATGAGAATGTAAATCACATCTTATAGTTTTTGAACATGCATGATCCAGTTGATGTTGTGCTATCTTGCAAAATAAGTACTCAGAAAAGGCAGTGGCCCACCACAATTTTGTGCATCTTCACATGCTTTGCGTACTTTAATGATGAAGTTTATGTTTTCTTAGAAGTTTAGTCTTACCCATTAGAAGTTACGAGACTTAGAAAATTTGCCTGATTTTCGAAAAAAGGTGAAAATACCCCCTAAAAATCAGGAAACCTTGATGAAAATCACATCATAAGATTCAGTGTATCAAAGAACCCTGCTGTAGAAGTGTCAAGCTTCTGTATTCATAAATCTGGTATTTTGCATTTTTTGTTCTCTGAAGAGAGATCATGGATCCGTGTTTCTTTGTTTGTTTGTATTGTTGTATTTTTCCAGGGTAGGTCGTATCCAAATAATGCTCCTAGAGGAATAGAAAAGTGTGCTTTTGAATGGAAATTAAAATTTCTAGTGTTCGTTTTAAGTTATAGCAGGTAGCAAAGTGGATCGGTGATCTGCTTGACAATATGGCGGCCAAGGGATTGATCCTTGCTACGGTTAGGCTGGTTGACGTACTAGCTGCCTGTTTTTATAAAAAGAAGACCTTGCAACTGAAACATTAATTTGACTCCCTGTGTGCTTGCATTGGCTCTTGAGGGTCTTTCCCCCTTTTCTTTCTTCTTGTAGAAGGGTTTATCTATATACATATATATACATATAAATATATGAATATATTTATATACAGCTAGTATATATATATATATATATATATATATATATATATATATATATATATATATATATTAACTACTATTACTAACTATGTTTTTAACTATGTAAAACTTGCAAATATACAACATTCTTTGCTGTCCCATTGTCTGTTCATATAAATAGATTGTCAGGTTTACCGACTCTTGAACATGCAACATATCCATATTCAAATCTATACCTCATTATTCTAATCGTCATTTATATTCCCTGAGTCCTGGTCGTCATTTGTGTCCTGGTTTTCTGGTCTGTAGTGTCATCTTATAATGACGTCATGATTGCCCTTGAGCTTTGTTGATGGTGATTGCTAATCGAACATTCCCTGTGTCCCGGTCGTCATTTATATATCCCCCCTGTGCCCCCGGCGTCCCCTTTGTGGTTGTGTCCCTGTGTCCTGGTCGTCATTTATATTCCCTGTGTCCCGGTGTCCCAGTCTGTAATTTCTCTTTGAGCGTCCCGGTCGTCATTTATATTTCCTGTGTCCCAGTCGTCATTTGTGTCCTGGTGTCCCGGTCTGTAATTTTGTCAGTCGACAAACAACTTCATGACGACATACAGCTCAATCCTTATAATAACGTCTGTCAACAAACATGACGTCAGTCGACACTCAAACATGAAGTCAGTCAATAGACACACAAAGAAACAACTTATATATATATATATATATATATATATATATACTAGCTGTTGGGGTGGCGCTTCGTGCCACCCCAACACCTAGTTGGTGGGGCGCTTCTTGCCCCCCCCCCCAAGCCCCCCCGCGCGCGTAAGTCGTTACGCGCCATATTAGTTACGCGCCATTGTAGTTGTGTCCCTGTGTCCCACCTGTGAATATAGATAGATTTATATACGTGTTTCAAACTACGTAAAAATTGCGAATATACAACATTTTTGGCTTTCCCACTACTGGGAGCTTTCCGTTTCCAATTGCCAGCAATTGATCTGAAAATGTTTGACCAGAGTCATCGTTTTGCAATCGGACACGCATATTTGTAGTTAGTTTTAATATTTTTACGTGTGCCCATAAATTGGAATTTTTCAGGCAAGCATTCATTTCGTCTGCAGGAGTTAAACTACGTAAAAATTGCGAATATACAACATTCTTGGCTTTCCCATTGTCTGTGCATATACAAAGCTGTATGCACTAATAATGATGTCATATGCAAACGCTTTTTTTTTACAAACAAACAAACATGCATACACACAACTCGTTTTTATATAGATAGATAGATAGATAGATACAATACAAATTAACTGCGTGAAACTTGCGAATATACAACATTCTTCGCTGTCCAATTGTCGCTGCATATAAATAGATTGTCAGGTTTACCGACCCTCGAACATGCAACGTACAATTGTCCATGGGAAAAACAATCAGTATTCAGATCTATACTACATTTTTCTAATGATTGACCTTGAGCTTTGTTAATGGTGATTGCAAATGCTAATCGAATTGGGAATTGCAATCTTTTAAATTGAAGGCAGATCCGCTGGAATCATGGGAATGCGAGGAATAAGAACAGCCTCACCCTCAAAAGGCCCTGTCAAGATTGTGGCCTCTATTAGGTTTTCCATTGTTTTTTTTTTACGGCAAGTCGCGTGCCATTGCAAAGCTTTGGTGGGTTGATATTTCTTAAAAGTATTATTGGTACGCCTATTTTTAGTTGTAGCACGTGTGGTGGAAACCCTGAAAGATCTATGGAATTTAAAAATTCAGATGGATAAATAACCACTTCATTTGGTTCCAAAACTGTGTCGACTGACTTGCAAAGGACTGCCTGGTCTCGAATCTTGGTCAAAACAATATTGTTGATTTCGTGGACGTCTATATTTTTGGGTGCGAGAATCGCTCTTTCACTTAGCCATTTATTATTTTTATAATTTTTTAGAATATTCGGAAATACTTTTTCAATCAATTCATTTTTGGACGTCACTTAATTACAGAAATCAGCAGGTAGTTGTATACGTCCTGAAATGGAGTCTATCGTATCATAAATGTCTTTTTGTTCCGACGTTAACTTGGAAATGTTATTTTGTACATACGACAATAGATCACTCGTACTGTAACTTTGTTCACGATCCAATTCTACACATGTCGAAACAGCAGTGATACGGTTAGGTGAAGGCATTCCCAAATCCTGAAGAGGTTTGTTTGCCATACGTACGCACAAATCTTCTATAATAACTAAAGTGTATTTATAAATTTCTGATGTAAAATCAAAAGTCATATCTGACGTCTCTAACTGTTTTCGATGGAGTATATCTTCGGACATTACCTGTGTCCTGGTCGTCATTTATATTCCCTGTGTCCCGGTCGTCATTTGTGTCCCGGTATCCCAGTCTGTAATTTCTCTTTGAGTGTCCCGGTCGTTATTTATATTCCCTCTGTCCCGGTCGTCATTTGTGTCCCGGTCTGTAATTTCTCTTTGAGTGTTTTTTCTTTTTAGTATTTTTTAGTTTTTTACATTTTTTCTTTTTTCAGTTTTCTTTTTCTTCTTTATTTTTCAGCTTCACTATGAAATACATATCGCCGAACCTTTGTTTTTTTAACTAAAATCTGGTAGGCATTGATGACCTTATCCAAGTCAAAATCCCAAACCCAATCATCATCGCTATCATTTTCAGTTTTGATATGTTTTGACTCTCGCTGTCCAGGTGGATCTTCATCTAACTGCGCGGTTTTGCGTTCTTTAGCCTCAAGCCTGTTTCCTTGCTGTTCTTTTGGTTTCTCGGCACGCTTTCTTTTCTGACTTTCTCTATCAGCAGCAAGTTTTTTGGCATAGACTCTTTGAGCATCTTTTTCGGCTTTTGCCATGGTAAGTTCATCAGTCATTGTAAACTTAAACATTAATAGATTTCTACGTGAACATATGTCTTAAATATCTTGAATGACGTCACCGTCAAAGCAAAAATGACGACAACTAATTTCATGACGTCAGCCGACACAGAAACTTGACGTCACCTGATCCACAGACAGACAGACAACTTATTTATATATATATAGATATATATATATATATATATATATATATATGTATATATATATATATATGTATATATGTATATATATATATATATCCCTTTTTTTCTATTTGTAAGAGCGTGCAGGAATAAATAATTGTTATTATCATTATTTTTTATTTTTTTAACTATTGTTTAGATTTTTTCTTATGATTTTTTTTTCTGTTTTTAGCAATCAACAACCAAAAGAAGCTGACGACGTTGGAGAAGCTTGCAATAAATCATTTGAAGAAGATCAAAGTGAAGGTAACCATTTATAGGTTAAAATAGACTGTCAAGCCCGTTTTTATTTCACTTGGAATTAACCAAGTGACACATAGCAATCGCAAATTCTGTCGGTCTGTCGGTCCTAGTTTTGCTATGTTAGGTACTTCCAGGTAAGCTAGGACGTATCAGGGACCGTACCAAATTGAATTAGAAACAGTCGTTTTCCCGATTTGACCATCTGGGGCGGGCATTCCCATGATTCCAACGGATCTGCCTTTTCAATTTAAAAGATTGCAATTCCCAATTCGATTAGCATTTGCAATCACCATTAACAAAGCTCAAGGTCAATCATTAGAAAAATGTGGTATTGATCTTAATACTGATTGTTTTTCCCATGGACAATTGTACGTTGCATGTTCGAGGGTCGGTAAACCTGACAATCTATTTATATGCAGCGACAATTGGACAGCGAAGAATGTTGTATATTCGCAAGTTTTACGCAGTTAATTTGTATTTTGGAACCAAATGAAGCGGTTAATTATCCATCTGAATTTTTAAATTCCATAGATCCTTCAGGGTTTCCACCACACGTGCTACAACTAAAAATAGGCGTACCAATAATACTTTTAAGAAATATCAACCCACCAAAGCTTTGCAATGGCACGCGAATTGCCGTAAAAAAAACAATGGAAAACCTAATAGAGGCCACAATCTTGACAGGGCCTTATGAGGGTGAGGCTGTTCTTATTCCTCGCATTCCCATGATTCCAACGGATCTGCTTTTTCAATTTAAAAGATTGCAATTCCCTATTCGATTAGCATTTGCAACCACCATCAACAAAGCTCAAGGGCAATCACTAGAAAAATGCGGTATAGATCTTAATACAGATTGCTTTACCAATGTACAATTGTATGTTGCATCTTTGAGGGTCGGTAAACCTGACAATCTATTTATACGCACAGACAATGGGACAGCAAAGACTGTTGTATATTCACAAGTTTTACGTAGTTAATTTGTATTGTATCTATCTATCTATCTATCTATATAAAAACGAGTTGTGTGTATGCATGTTTGTTTGTTTGTAAAAAGAGCGTTTGCATATGACGTCATTATTAGTACATACGGCTTTGTATATGGACAGACAATGGGAAAGCCAAGAATGTTGTATATTCGCAATTTTTACGTAGTTTGAAACACATATATAAATCTATCTATATTCACAGGTGGGACACAGGGACACAACTACAATGGCGCGTAACTAATATGGCGCGTAACGACTTACGCGCGCGGGGGGCTTGGGGGGGCGCGAAGCGCCCCACCAACTAGGTGTTGGGGTGGCGCGAAAATTTATCCAAAATTTTCAAAAGAAAATTTTAATGCTGATTTTAAATATATAAGCATCATCGAGTTTAGTCTTACCCATCAAAAGTTACGAGCCTGAGAAAATTTGCTTTATTTTAGAAAATAGGGGAAAACAACCCCTAAAAGCTATAGAACCCTACTGTAGAAGTTTCAAGCTCCTATCTGCAAAAATGTGGAATTTTTTATTTTTTGTCAGAAGGCAGATCACAGATACGTGTTGCAAAAGGGCTCATTCTAACGGAAATGAAAAGTTCTAGTGCCCTTTTAAGACACCAAAAAAAATCGGAGGGCACCTAGGCTCCCGTCCCACGCTAATTATTTTCCCAAAGTAACCGGATCAAAATTCTGAGATAGCCATTTGATTCAGCGTAGTCGAAAATCCTTATAACTATGTCTTTTGGGACGACTTACTCCCTCACAGTCCCCGTGGGAGGGGCTACAAATTACAAACACTGACCAGTGCTTACATACAGTAATGATTATTGGGAAGTGTACAGACGTTTTCAGGGGCGTTTTCATTTGGTTGGGGACAGGGGTTGAGAAGAGAGGGATATGCTGGGGGAACTTTTCATGGAGGAAGAAAATTTCCATGAAGGGAGCGCAGGATTTTCTAGCATAAAAAAAACAATGAAAAAATAAATATGACAAAGTTTTTTCAACTATAGGTAAGGAGCAGCATTAAAACTTAAAAGGAACAGAAATTATTACGCATATGAGGGGCTCACATCCTCCTAATACCTCGCTCTCTACGCTAAAGTATTTTTAGATTTTCAACTATTTATTCTACGGCTTTTGTGATTCAAGGGTCATTCTGACTGACCGTATTTCAAACAGTAGGTTGTACGAAAAGTGTGGTTCAATCCCGCTTTCTGGGGCTATAATGAAAGAAAGGTTGAGATGGCTAGGCCACGTTCTACGGATGAAGGATGACAGATTACCGAAGATTGTCCTTTTTGGCCAACCGTCTGGGGCTACACGGAAAGCAGGTCGTCCTTGTCTGGGTTGGGAGGATGTCATAAATAAAGATTTAAAGGAAATGGGAACTTCCTGGGAGGGTGTAAAGAGGGAGGCTTTAAATAGATTAGGTTGGAGGAGGAGCGTGCGTAGCTGTGTTGGCCTCAGGCGGCTTGGTGCTGCAGTGAGTTATTAGTAGTAGTAGTAGTAGTATAGGAAATAAAGTAGGTCATAACTACGATCATAACTATGGTCTGATGTTTGGGAAGATGATTTTTTTCACCTGATACATGGATGTCAGGAGTGGAGTTATTTGGGAGAGTTTTTTTAAGAGGGTAGAATTTGGAGAGAATTGGTAGGTAAAAGTAATGGGGACAAAGAATTTAAAGGAATTTAGGGAACTGGAAAAGTTCTAGTCTAGGAAGATAGCTACAGCAAATCAGGATATTTTTTTTAGTTCTAGTAGCTGCAGCAGTCTAGCAGCCTAGCAGATGAATTAGTAGTAGGCGTCTTACTGATCGTCTTATCATTTACAAATTATGTCATTTTCAAATTTACATTAATGCTGATTGTATTTTTACGCTTCTATTTTCCTTTTAGAGAAATAATTGACAATGACGAGCATGATTCCGAAGAAGAAGAAGAAGATTTTGGTGATTGTGAGCTTGAAAGAAACTGCTGGAATAAAAAGTAAGAATAAACTGTTGAATAATTATATTTTAGAATAATTGGACAGTTGTTTCTTAA
>NW_027065193.1:0-22803 GCF_032884065.1 Artemia franciscana
AAAATCCACGAACAGAAATAGTAGAAATTGATAAGAAATAGTAGATAGACTAGCTAGAATCAAACTTTCTTGTATTCTAATTGATTTTATTGTATAAGATATTATTGTCTATTAAATAGACAATAATATCGGCCACTGCGTGTCTTTTCTAAAATGACGTCTTGCATATGACTCTTGCCTACTAGATTCATAGCTGAAAAAATTTTATTTTTTTTCTAATGACTTTAAAAGTCATTTATTAAACGGAGTCATATGCAAGACGTCATTTTAGAAAAGACGCGCAGTGGCCGATATTATTGTCTATTTCTACCGATATTATATTCTTGCATATGACTCATAGAAATAGTAGATAGACTAGCTAGAATAAAACTTTCACTGCTGAATCTATTAAAAGTTTTATTGATTCTAGCTAGTCTATCTACTATTGATTCTAGTTGGTCTAGAATCAATAGTAAGTTTTGAAAAACCAATTAGAATACAAGAAAGTTTAATAAAACTCATAGAAATAAAATTTTATAAAACTTTGATTCTGGACATTTTCCTCTAGGCCTCTAGGTGGCCGATATTCAAATAGATTTAATAGATTCAGCAGTGAAAGTTTGATTCTAGATTCAAATAGATTTCTAAAATGACGTCTTGCATATGACTCATAGAAATAGTAGATAGACTAGCTAGAATCAAACTTTCACTGCTGAATCTATTAAAAGTTTTAATAGATTCTAAAATGACGTCTTGCATATGACTCATAGAAAACTTGTTATCTCTATCTATTCTATTCTATCTATCTACTCTAAGTATTCTTAGAAACTTATCAAACTTTCACTGCTGAATCTATTAAAAGTTTTGAATCTTTAAGAATTAAAAGTTTTGAATCTATTAAAACTTTTAATAGATTCAGCAGTGAAAGTTTGATTCTAGCTAGTCTATTTACTATTTCTATGAGTCATATGCAAGACGTCATTTTAGAAAACCGCGCAGTGGCCGATATTATTGTCTATTTCTACCGATATTATATTCTTGCATATGACTCATAGAAATAGTACTACAATATTTTACTACAAAGACTCATAGAAATAGTAGATAGACTAGCTAGAATCAAACTTTCACTGTTTCTAGTGAAGGCTTGCGGCCTTGTGCAAAATATTTTCCTCTAGGCCTCTAGGTGGCCGATATTCAAATAGATTTAATAGATTCAGCAGTGAAAGTTTGATTCTAGATAGTCTATCTACTATTTCTTTGAGTCATATGCAAGTCCTTGTGCAAAATATTTTGATTCTAGCTAGTCTATCTACTATTTCTATGAGTTTTATTTGTCTATTCTAGCTAGTCTATCTACTATTTATGTTATGAATGAAATGAAAGGTCTTGCATACAAGAGTAGATAGATTTATTAAACGGAGTAGAAATAGAAATAGACAATAATATCGGCCACTGCGCGTCTTTTCTAAAATGACGTCTTGCATATGACTCATAGAAATAGTAGATAGACTAGCTAGAATAGACAAATAAAACTCATAGAAATAGTAGATAGAATAGCTAGAATCAAACTATCTACTATTCCAATATACAAGATATTATTGTCTATTAAATAGACAATAATATTGGCCACTGCGCGTCTTTTCTAAAATGACGTCTTGCATATGACTCATAGAAATAGTAGATAGACTAGCTAGAATCAAACTTTCTTGTATTCTAATTGATTTTAAAAACTTACTATTGATTCTAGACCAGCTAGAATCAATAGTAGATAGACTAGCTAGAATCAATAAAACTTTTAATAGATTCAGCAGTGAAAGTTTGATTCTATTTCTATGAGTCATACGCATATTCTCATATGCAAGTCCTTGTGCAAAATATTTTGATTCTAGCTAGTCTATCTACTATTTCTATGAGTCATATGCAAGACGTCATTTTAGAAAAGACTTTTTCACTATTCAATAAATAGATTCAAATCTATTTGAATCTAGAATCAAACTTTCACTGTTTCTAGTGAAGGCTTGCGGCCTTGTGCAAAATATTTTCCTCTAGGCCTCTAGGTGGCCGATATTCAAATAGATTTAATAGATTCAGCAGTGAAAGTTTGATTCTAGCTAGTCTATCTACTATTTCTATGAGTCATATGCAAGTCCTTGTGCAAAATATTTTGATTTTAGCTAGTCTATCTACTATTTCTATGAGTTTTATTTGTCTATTCTAGCTAGTCTATCTACTATTTATGTTATGAATGAAATGAAAGGTCTTGCATACAAGAGTAGATAGATTTATTAAACGGAGTAGAAATAGAAATAGACAATAATATCGGCCACTGCGCGTCTTTTCTAAAATGAAGTCTTGCATATGACTCATAGAAATAGTAGATAGACTAGCTAGAATAGACAAATAAAACTCATAGAAATAGTAGATAGACTAGCTAGAATCAAACTATCTACTATTCCGATATACAAGATATTATTGTCTATTAAATAGACAATAATATCGGCCACTGCGCGTCTTTTCTAAAATGACGTCTTGCATATGACTCATAGAAATAGTAGATAGACTAGCTAGAATCAAACTTTCTTGTATTCTAATTGATTTTAAAAACTTACTATTGATTCTAGGCCAGCTAGAATCAATAGTAGATAGACTAGCTAGAATCAATAAAACTTTTAATAGATTCAGCAGTGAAAGTTTGATTCTATTTCTATGAGTCATACGCATATTCTCATATGCAAGTCCTTGTGCAAAATATTTTGATTCTAGCTAGTCTATCTACTATTTCTATGAGTCATATGCAAGACGTAATTTTAGAAAAGACTTTTTCACTATTCAATAAATAGATTCAAATCTATTTGAATCTAGAATCAAACTTTCTGTTTGATTCTAATAGAATCAATAGAATAGCACTAGTTCGTATGTGACGTCTTGCATATGGTTCTAGAATTCTAATCTATTGATTCTAGACCAGCTAGAATCAATAGTAGATAGACTAGCAAGAATCAATAAAACTTTTAATAGATTCAGCAGTGAAAGTTTGATTCTATTTCTATGAGTCATACGCATATTCTCATATGCAAGTCCATAACTCTGACCTAGTAAGCAAATCCACGAACACCGCCCCGTTTAATAAAACTTCAATAAAACTTTTAATAGATTCAGCAGTGAAAGTTTGATTCTAGCTAGTCTATCTACTATTTCTATGAGTCATATGCAAGACAATAGTATCGTAGAAATAGACAATAATATCGGCCACTGCGCGTCTTTTCTAAAATGACGTCTTGCATATGACTCATATCTTTTCCTATGTCAAAATTTTAGTTTTCGAGGGTAATAGCTACGTATGTTGAAAAAATGAAGATATTAGACAATATTATAATTGCAAATGGTAACGAATGTGATTAAAGGCTCTTTTCCTATGTCAAAAGTTTTAGTTTTCGAGGGTAATAGCTAGGTATGTTGAAAAAAATGAAGATATTAGACTATTTTATAATTTCAAATGGTAACGAATGTGATTAAAGGCTCTTTTCCTATGTCAAAAGTTTTAGTTTTCGAGGGTAATAGCTACGTATGTTGAAAAAATGAAGATATTAGACTATTTTATGATTGCAAATGGTAAAGAATGTGCTTAAAGGCTCTTTTCCTATGGCAAAAGTTTTAGTTTTCGAGGGTAATAGCTACGTATGTTGAAAAAATGAAGATATTAGACTATTTTATGATTGCAAATGGTAAAGAATGTGCTTAAAGGCTATTTTATGATTGCAAATGGTAAAGAATGTGATTAAAGGCTCTTTTCCTATTTCAAAAGTTTTAGTTTTCAAGGGTAATAGCTACGTATGTTGGAAAAATGAAGATATTAGACTATTTTATGATTGCACATGGTAAGGAATGTGCTTAAAGGCTCTTTTCCTATGGTAAAAATTTTAGTTTTCGAGGGTAATAGCTACGTATGTTGGAAAAAAGAAGATATTAGACTATTTTATGATTGCACATGGTAAAGAATGTAATTAAAGGCTCTTTTCCTATGTCAAAAGTTTTAGTTTTCGAGGGTAATAGCTACGTATGTTGAAAAAATTAAGATATTAGACTATTTTATGATTGCAAATGGTAAAGAATGTGATTAAAGGCTCTTTTCCTATGTCAAAAGTTTTAGTTTTCGAGGGTAATAGCTACGTATGTTGGAAAAATGAAGATATTAGACTATTTTATGATTGCACATGGTAAAGAAAGTGCTTAAAGGCTCTTTTCCTATTTCAAAAGTTTTAGTTTTCGAGGGTAATAGCTACGTATGTTGAAAAAATGAAGATATTAGATTATTTTATGATTGCACATGGTAAAGAAAGTGCTTAAAGGCTCTTTTCCTATTTCAAAAGTTTTAGTTTTCGAGGGTAATAGCTACGTATGTTGAAAAAATGAAGATATTAGACTATTTTATGATTGCACATGGTAAAGAAAGTGCTTAAAGGCTCTTTTCCTATTTCAAAAGTTTTAGTTTTCGAGGGTAATAGCTACGTATGTTGAAAAAATGAAGATATTAGACTATTTTATGATTGCAAATGGTAAAGAATGTGATTAAAGGCTCTTTTCCTATGTCAAAAGTTTTAGTTTTCGAGGGTAATAGCTACGTATGTTGAAAAAATGAAGATATTAGACTATTTTATGATTGCACATGGTAAAGAATGTGATTAAAGGCTCTTTTTCTCTGGCAAAAGTTTTAGTTTACGAGGGTAATAGCTACGTATGTTGAAAAATGAAGATATTAGACTATTTTATGATTGCAAATGGTAAAGAATGTGATTAAAGGCTCTTTACCTATTTCAAAAGTTTTCGTTTTCGAGGGTAATAGCTACGTATGTTGGAAAAATGAAGATATTAGACTATTTTATGATTGCACATGGTAAAGAGTGTGATTAAAGGCTCTTTTTCTATGGCAAAAGTTTTAGTTTTCGAGGGTAATAGCTAGGTATGTTGAAAAATGAAGATATTAGACTATTTTATGATTGCAAATGGTAAAGAATGTGATTAAAGGCTCTTTTCCTATTTCAAAAGTTTTAGTTTTCGAGGGTAATAGCTACATATGTTGGAAAAATGAAGATACTAGACTATTTGATGATTGCACATGGTAAAGAATGTGCTTAAAGGCTCTTTTCCTATGGCAAAAGTTTTAGTTTTCGAGGGTAATAGCTACGTATGCTGGAAAAATGAAGATATTAGACTATTTTATGATTGCAAATGGTAAAGAATGTGATTAAAGGCTCTTTTCCTATGTCAAAAGTTTTACTTTTCGAGGGTAATAGCTACGTATGTTGAAAAAATGAAGATATTAGACTATTTTATGATTGCAAATGGTAAAGAATGTGATTAAAGGCTCTTTTCCTATGTCAAAAGCTTTAGTTTTCGAGGGTAATAGCTACGTATGTTGGAAAATTGAAGATATTAGACTATTTTATGATTGCACATGGTAAAGAAAGTGCTTAAAGGCTCTTTTCCTATTTCAAAAGTTTTAGTTTTCGAGGGTAATAGCTACGTATGTTGAAAGAATGAAGATATTAGACTATTTTATGATTGCAAATGGTAAAGAATGTGATTAAAGGCTCTTTTCCTATGTCAAAAGTTTTAGTTTTCGAGGGTAATAGCTACGTATGTTGAAAAAATTAAGATATTAGACTATTTTATAATTGCAAATGGTAACGAATGTGATTAAAGGCTCTTTTCCTATGTCAAAAGTTTTAGTTTTCGAGGGTAATAGCTACGTATGTTGGAAAAATGAAGATATTAGAATATTTTATGATTGCACATGGTAAAGAAAGTGATTAAAGGCTCTTTTCCTATGGCAAAAGTTTTAGTTTTCGAGGGTAATAGCTACGTATGTTGGAAAAATGAAGATATTAGACTATTTTATGATTGCAAATGGTAAAGAATGTGATTAAAGGCTCTTTTCCTATGGCAAAAGTTTTAGTTTTCGAGGGTAATAGCTACGTATGTTGAAAAAATGAAGATATTAGACTATTTTATGATTGCACATGGTAAAGAATGTGATTAAAGGCTCTTTTCCTATGTCAAAAGTTTTAGTTTTCGAGGGTAATAGCTACGTATGTTGAAAAAATGAAGATATTAGACTATTTTATAATTGCAAATGGTAAAGAATGTGATTAAAGGCTCTTTTCCTATGTCAAAAGTTTTAGTTTTCGAGGGTAATAGCTACGTATGTTGGAAAAATGAAGATATTAGACTATTTTATGATTGCACATGGTAAAGAAAGTGCTTAAAGGCTCTTATCCTATTTCAAAAGTTTTAGTTTTCGAGGGTAATAGCTACGTATGTTGAAAAAATGAAGATATTAGACTATTTTATGATTGCAAATCATAAAAGCTTAAAGGCTCTTTTCCTATGTCAAATGTTTTAGTTTTCGAGGGTAATAGCTACGTATGTTGAAAAAATGAAGATATTAGACTATTTTATGATTGCACATGGTAAAGAATGTGATTAAAGGCTCTTTTCCTATGTCAGGAGTTTTAGTTTTCGAGGGTAATAGCTACGTATGTTGGAAAAATGAAGATATTAGACTATTTTATGATTGCACATGGTAAAGAAAGTGCTTAAAGGCTCTTTTCCTATTTCAAAAGTTTTAGTTTTCGAGGGTAATAGCTACGTATGTTGGAAAAATGAAGATATTAGACTATTTTATGATTGCACATGGTAAAGAATGTGATTAAAGGCTCTTTTTCTATGGCAAAAGTTTTAGTTTACGAGGGTAATAGCTACGTATGTTGAAAAATGAAGATATTAGACTATTTTATGATTGCAAATGGTAAAGAATGTGATTAAAGGCTCTTTACCTATTTCAAAAGTTTTCGTTTTCGAGGGTAATAGCTACGTATGTTGGAAAAATGAAGATATTAGACTATTTTATAATTGCAAATGGTAAAGAATGTGATTAAAGGCTCTTTTCCTATGTCAAAAGTTTTAGTTTTCGAGGGTAATAGCTACGTATGTTGGAAAAATGAAGATATTAGAATATTTTATGATTGCAAATGGTAAAGAATGTGATTAAAGGCTCTTTTCCTATTTCAAAAGTTTTAGTTTTCGAGGGTAATAGCTACGTATGTTGGAAAAATGAAGATATTAGACTATTTTATGATTGCAAATGGTAAAGAATGTGATTAAAGGCTCTTTTCCTATGGCAAAAGTTTTAGTTTTCGAGGGTAATAGCTACGTATGTTGGAAAAATGAAGATATTAGACTATTTTATGATTGCAAATGGTAAAGAATGTGATTAAAGGCTCTTTTCCTATGGCAAAAGTTTTAGTTTTCGAGGGTAATAGCTACGTATGTTGAAAAAATGAAGATATTAGACTATTTTATGATTGTACATGGTAAAGAATGTGATTAAAGGTTCTTTTCCTATGTCAAAAGTTTTAGTTTTCGAGGGTAATAGCTACGTATGTTTGAAAAATGAAGATATTAGACTATTTTATGATTGCACATGGTAAAGAAAGTGCTTAAAGGCTCTTTTCCTATTTCAAAAGTTTTAGTTTTCGAGGGTAATAGCTACGTATGTTGAAAAAATGAAGATATTAGACTATTTTATGATTGCAAATGGTAAAGAATGTGATTAAAGGCTCTTTTCCTATGTCAAAAGTTTTAGTTTTCGAGGGTAATAGCTACGTATGTTGAAAAAATGAAGATATTAGACTATTTTATAATTGCAAATGGTAAATAATGTGATTAAAGGCTCTTTTCCTATGTCAAAAGTTTTAGTTTTCGAGGGTAATAGCTACGTATGTTGGAAAAATGAAGATATTAGACTATTTTATGATTGCACATGGTAAAGAAAGTGCTTAAAGGCTCTTATCCTATTTCAAAAGTTTTAGTTTTCGAGGGTAATAGCTACGAATGTTGAAAAAATGAAGATATTAGACTATTTTATGATTGCAAATCATAAAAGCTTAAAGGCTCTTTTCCTATGTCAAATGTTTTAGTTTTCGAGGGTAATAGCTACGTATGTTGAAAAAATGAAGATATTAGACTATTTTATAATTGCACATGGTAAAGAATGTGATTAAAGGCTCTTTTCCTATGTCAGGAGTTTTAGTTTTCGAGGGTAATAGCTACGTATGTTGGAAAAATGAAGATATTAGACTATTTTATGATTGCACATGGTAAAGAAAGTGCTTAAAGGCTCTTTTCCTATTTCAAAAGTTTTAGTTTTCGAGGGTAATAGCTACGTATGTTGAAAAAATGAAGATATTAGACTATTTTATAATTGCAAATGGTAACGAATGTGATTAAAGGCTCTTTTCCTATGTCAAAAGTTTTAGTTTTCGAGGGTAATAGCTACGTATGTTGAAAAAATGAAGATATTACACTATTTTATGATTGCAAATGGTAAAGAATGTGATTAAAGGCTCTTTTCCTATGTCAAAAGTTTTAGTTTTCGAGGGTAATATTTACGTTAGTTGGAAAAATGAAGATATTAGACTATTTTATGATTGCACATGGTAAAGAATGTGATTAAAGGCTCTTTTTCTATGTCAAAAGTTTTAGTTTTCGAGGGTAATAGCTACGTATGTTGAAAAAATGAAGATATTAGACTATTTTATGATTGCAAATGGTAAAGAATGTGATTAAAGGCTCTTTTCCTATTTCAAAAGTTTTCGTTTTCGAGGGTAATAGCTACGTATGTTGGAAAAATGATGATATTAGACTATTTTATGATTGCAAATGGTAAAGAATGTGATTAAAGGCTCTTTTCCTATTTCAAAAGTTTTCGTTTTTGAGGATAATAGCTACGTATGTTGGAAAAATGAAGATATTAGACTATTTTATGATTGCAAATGGTAAAGAAAGTGCTTAAAGGCTCTTTTCCTATTTCAAAAGTTTTAGTTTTCGAGGGTAATAGCTACGTATGTTGAAAAAAAGAAGATATTAGACTATTTTATGATTGCAAATGGTAAAGAATGTGATTAAAGGCTCTTTTCCTATGTCAAAATATTTAGTTTTCGAGGGTAATAGCTACGTATGTTGAAAAAATGAAGATATTAGACTATTTTATAATTGCACATGGTAAAGAATGTGATTAAAGGCTCTTTTCCTATGTCAAAAGTTTTAGTTTTCGAGGGTAATAGCTACGTATGTTGGAAAAATGAAGATATTAGACTATTTTATGATTGCACATGGTAAAGAAAGTGCTTAAAGGCTCTTTTCCTATTTCAAAAGTTTTAGTTTTCGAGGGTAATAGCTACGTATGTTGAAAAAATGAAGATATTAGACTATTTTATGATTGCACATGGTAAAGAAAGTGCTTAAAGGCTCTTTTCCTATTTCAAAAGTTTTAGTTTTCGAGGGTAATAGCTACGTATGTTGAAAAAATGAAGATATTAGACTATTTTATGATTGCAAATGGTAAAGAATGTGATTAAAGGCTCTTTTCCTATGTCAAAAGTTTTAGTTTTCGAGGGTAATAGCTACGTATGTTGAAAAAATGAAGATATTAGACTATTTTATGATTGCAAATGGTAAAGAATGTGATTAAAGGCTCTTTTCCTATTTCAAAAGTTTTCGTTTTCGAGGGTAATAGCTACGTATGTTGGAAAAATGAAGATATTAGACTATTTTATGATTGCACATGGTAAAGAATGTGATTAAAGGCTCTTTTTCTATGGCAAAAGTTTTAGTTTTCGAGGGTAATAGCTACATATGTTGAAAAATGAAGATATTAGACTATTTTATGATTGCAAATGATAAAGAATGTGATTAAAGGCTCTTTACCTATTTCAAAAGTTTTCGTTTTCGAGGGTAATAGCTACGTATGTTGGAAAAATGAAGATATTAGACTATTTTATGATTGCACATGGTAAAGAATGTGCTTAAAGGCTCTTTTCCTATGGCAAAAGTTTTAGTTTTCGAGGGTAATAGCTACGTATGCTCGAAAAATGAAGATATTAGACTATTTTATGACTGCACATTGTAAAGAATGTGATTAAAGGCTCTTTTACTATGTCAAAAGTTTTAGTTTTTGAGGGTAATAGCTACGTATTTTGAAAAAATGAAGATATTAGACTATTTTATGATTGCAAATGGTAAAAAATGTTATATAAAGGTTCTTTTCCTATGTCAAAAGTTTTAGTTTTCGAGGGTAATAGCTACGTATGTTGGAAAAATGAAGATATTAGACTATTTTATGATTGCACATGGTAAAGAAAGTTCTTAAAGGCTCTTTTCCTATTTCAAAAGTTTTAGTTTTCGAGGGTAATAGCTACGTATGTTGAAAAAATGAAGATATTAGACTATTTTATGATTGCAAATGGTAAAGAATGTGATTAAAGGCTCTTTTCCTATGTCAAAAGTTTTAGTTTTCGAGGGTAATAGCTACGTATGTTGAAAAAATGAAGATATTAGACTATTTTATAATTGCAAATGGTAAAGAATGTGATTAAAGGCTCTTTTCCTATGTCAAAAGTTTTAGTTTTCGAGGGTAATAGCTACGTATGTTGAAAAAATGAAGATATTAGACTATTTTATAATTGCACATGGTAAAGAATGTGATTAAAGGCTCTTTTCCTATGTCAGGAGTTTTAGTTTTCGAGGGTAATAGCTACGTATGTTGGAAAAATGAAGATATTAGACTATTTTATAATTGCAAATGGTAACGAATGTGATTAAAGGCTCTTTTCCTATGTCAAAAGTTTTAGTTTTCGAGGGTAATAGCTACGTATGTTGGAAAAATGAAGATATTAGACTATTTTATGATTACACATGGTAAAGAAAGTGCTTAAAGGCTCTTTTCCTATTTCAAAAGTTTTAGTTTTCGAGGGTAATAGCTACGAATGTTGAAAAAATGAAGATATTAGACTATTTTATGATTGCAAATCATAAAAGCTTAAAGGCTCTTTTCCTATGTCAAAAGTTTTAGTTTTCGAGGGTAATAGCTACGTATGTTGAAAAAATGAAGATATTAGACTATTTTATAATTGCACATGGTAAAGAATGTGATTAAAGGCTCTTTTCCTATGTCAAAAGTTTTAGTTTTCGAGGGTAATAGCTAGGTATGTTGAAAAAAATGAAGATATTAGACTATTTTATAATTGCAAATGGTAACGAATGTGATTAAAGGCTCTTTTCCTATGTCAAAAGTTTTAGTTTTCGAGGGTAATAGCTACGTATGTTGAAAAAATGAAGATATTAGACTATTTTATGATTGCAAATGGTAAAGAATGTGCTTAAAGGCTCTTTTCCTATGGCAAAAGTTTTAGTTTTCGAGGGTAATAGCTACGTATGTTGAAAAAATGAAGATATTAGACTATTTTATGATTGCAAATGGTAAAGAATGTGCTTAAAGGCTATTTTATGATTGCAAATGGTAAAGAATGTGATTAAAGGCTCTTTTCCTATTTCAAAAGTTTTAGTTTTCGAGGGTAATAGCTACGTATGTTGGAAAAATGAAGATATTAGACTATTTTATGATTGCACATGGTAAGGAATGTGCTTAAAGGCTCTTTTCCTATGGTAAAAGTTTTAGTTTTCGAGGGTAATAGCTACGTATGTTGGAAAAAAGAAGATATTAGACTATTTTATGATTGCACATGGTAAAGAATGTAATTAAAGGCTCTTTTCCTATGTCAAAAGTTCTAGTTTTCGAGGGTAATAGCTACGTATGTTGAAAAAATTAAGATATTAGACTATTTTATGATTGCAAATGGTAAAGAATGTGATTAAAGGCTCTTTTCCTATGTCAAAAGTTTTAGTTTTCGAGGGTAATAGCTACGTATGTTGGAAAAATGAAGATATTAGACTATTTTATGATTGCACATGGTAAAGAAAGTGCTTAAAGGCTCTTTTCCTATTTCAAAAGTTTTAGTTTTCGAGGGTAATAGCTACGTATGTTGAAAAAATGAAGATATTAGATTATTTTATGATTGCACATGGTAAAGAAAGTGCTTAAAGGCTCTTTTCCTATTTCAAAAGTTTTAGTTTTCGAGGGTAATAGCTACGTATGTTGAAAAAATGAAGATATTAGACTATTTTATGATTGCACATGGTAAAGAAAGTGCTTAAAGGCTCTTTTCCTATTTCAAAAGTTTTAGTTTTTGAGGGTAATAGCTACGTATGTTGAAAAAATGAAGATATTAGACTATTTTATGATTGCAAATGGTAAAGAATGTGATTAAAGGCTCTTTTCCTATGTCAAAAGTTTTAGTTTTCGAGGGTAATAGCTACGTATGTTGGAAAAATGAAGATATTAGACTATTTTATGATTGCACATGGTAAAGAATGTGATTAAAGGCTCTTTTTCTATGGCAAAAGTTTTAGTTTTCGAGGGTAATAGCTACGTATGTTGAAAAATGAAGATATTAGACTATTTTATGATTGCAAATGATAAAGAATGTGATTAAAGGCTCTTTACCTATTTCAAAAGTTTTCGTTTTCGAGGGTAATAGCTACGTATGTTGGAAAAATGAAGATATTAGACTATTTTATGATTGCACATGGTAAAGAATGTGATTAAAGGCTCTTTTTCTATGGCAAAAGTTTTAGTTTTCGAGGGTAATAGCTACGTATGTTGAAAAATGAAGATATTAGACTATTTTATGATTGCAAATGGTAAAGAATGTGATTAAAGGCTCTTTTCCTATTTCAAAAGTTTTAGTTTTCGAGGGTAATAGCTACGTATGTTGGAAAAATGAAGATACTAGACTATTTTATGATTGCACATGGTAAAGAATGTGCTTAAAGGCTCTTTTCCTATGGCAAAAGTTTTAGTTTTCGAGGGTAATAGCTACGTATACTGGAAAAAAGAAGATATTAGACTATTTTATGACTGCACATTGTAAAGAATGTGATTAAAGGCTCTTTTACTATGTCAAAAGTTTTAGTTTTTGAGGGTAATAGCTACGTATTTTGAAAAAATGAAGATATTAGACTATTTTATGATTGCAAATGGTAAAGAATGTGATTAAAGGCTATTTTTCTATGTCAAAAGTTTTAGTTTTCGAGGGTAATAGCTACGTATGTTGAAAAAATGAAGATATTAGACTATTTTATGATTGCAAATGGTAAAGAATGTGATTAAAGGCTCTTTTCCTATGTCAAAAGTTTTAGTTTTCGAGGGTAATAGCTACGTATGTTGGAAAATTGAAGATATTAGACTATTTTATGATTGCACATGGTAAAGAAAGTGCTTAAAGGCTCTTTTCCTATTTCAAAAGTTTTAGTTTTCAAGGGTAATAGCTACGTATGTTGAAAAAATGAAGATATTAGACTATTTTATGATTGCAAATGGTAAAGAATGTGATTAAAGGCTCTTTTCCTATGTCAAAAGTTTTAGTTTTCGAGGGTAATAGCTACGTATGTTGAAAAAATGAAGATATTAGACTATTTTATAATTGCAAATGGTAACGAATGTGATTAAAGGCTCTTTTCCTATGTCAAAAGTTTTAGTTTTCGAGGGTAATAGCTACGTATGTTGGAAAAATGAAGATATTAGAATATTTTATGATTGCACATGGTAAAGAAAGTGCTTAAAGGCTCTTTTCCTATTTCAAAAGTTTTAGCTTTCGAGGGTAATAGCTACGTATGTTGATAAGATGAAGATATTAGACTATTTTATGATTGCAAATGGTAAAGAATGTGATTAAAGGCTCTTTTCATATGTCAAAAGTTTTAGTTTTCGAGGGTAATAGCTACGTATGTTGGAAAAATGAAGATATTAGACTATTTTATGATTGCACATGGTAAAGAATGTGCTTAAAGGCTCTTTTCCTATGGCAAAAGTTTTAGTTTTCGAGGGTAATAGCTACGTATGTTGAAAAAATGAAGATATTAGACTATTTTATGATTGCACATGGTAAAGAATGTGATTAAAGGCTCTTTTCCTATGTCAAAAGTTTTCGTTTTCGAGGGTAATAGCTAAGTATGTTGGAAAAATGAAGATATTAGACTATTTTATGATTGCACATGGTAAAGAATGTGATTAAAGGCTCTTTTTCTATGGCAAAAGTTTTAGTTTTCGAGGGTAATAGCTACGTATGTTGAAAAATGAAGATATTAGACTATTTTATGATTGCAAATGGTAAAGAATGTGATTAAAGGCTCTTTACCTATTTCAAAAGTTTTAGTTTTCGAGGGTAATAGCTACGTATGTTGGAAAAATGAAGATATTAGACTATTTTATGATTGCACATGGTAAAGAATGTGATTAAAGGCTCTTTTCCTATGGCAAAAGTTTTAGTTTTCGAGGGTAATAGCTACGTATGTTGAAAAATGAAGATATTAGACTATTTTATGATTGCAAATGGTAAAGAATGTGATTAAAGGCTCTTTTCCTATTTCAAAAGTTTTAGTTTTCGAGGGTAATAGCTACGTATGTTGGAAAAATGAAGATATTAGACTATTTTATGATTGCACATGGTAAAGAATGTGCTTAAAGGCTCTTTTCCTATGTCAAAAGTTTTAGTTTTCGAGGGTAATAGCTACGTATGTTGGAAAAATGAAGATATTAGACTATTTTATGATTGCAAATGGTAAAGAATGTGATTAAAGGCTCTTTTCCTATGTCAAAAGTTTTAGTTTTCGAGGGTAATAGCTACGTATGTTGAAAAAATGAAGATATTAGACTATTTTATGATTGCAAATGGTAAAGAATGTGATTAAAGGCTCTTTTCCTATGTCAAAAGTTTTAGTTTTCGAGGGTAATAGCTACGTATGTTGAAAAATGAAGATATTAGACTATTTTATGATTGCAAATGGTAAAGAATGTGATTAAAGGCTCTTTTCCTATTTCAAAAGTTTTAGTTTTCGAGGGTAATAGCTACGTATGTTGAAAAATGAAGATATTAGACTATTTTATGATTGCAAATGGTAAAGAATGTGATTAAAGGCTCTTTTCCTATGTCAAAAGTTTTAGTTTTCGAGGGTAATAGCTACGTATGTTGAAAAAATGAAGATATTAGACTATTTTATGATTGCAAATGGTAAAGAATGTGATTAAAGGCTCTTTTCCTATTTCAAAAGTTTTAGTTTTCGAGGGTAATAGCTACGTATGTTGGAAAAATGAAGATATTAGACTATTTTATGATTGCAAATGGTAAAGAATGTGATTAAAGGTTCTTTTCCTATGTCAAAAGTTTTAGTTTTCGAGGGTAATAGCTACGTATGTTGGAAAAATGAAGATATTAGACTATTTTATGATTGCACATGGTAAAGAAAGTGATTAAAGGCTCTTTTCCTATGTCAAAAGTTTTAGTTTTCGAGGGTAATAGCTACGTATGTTGAAAAAATGAAGATATTAGACTATTTTATGATTGCAAATGGTAAAGAATGTGATTAAAGGCTCTTTTCCTATGTCAAAAGTTTTAGTTTTCGAGGGTAATAGCTACGTATGTTGAAAAAATGAAGATATTAGACTATTTTATGATTGCAAATGGTAAAGAATGTGATTAAAGGCTCTTTTCCTATGTCAAAAGTTTTAGTTTTCGAGGGTAATAGCTACGTATGTTGAAAAAATGAAGATATTAGACTATTTTATGATTGCAAATGGTAAAGAATGTGATTAAAGGCTCTTTTCCTATGTCAAAAGTTTTAGTTTTCGAGGGTAATAGCTACGTATGTTGAAAAAATGAAGATATTAGACTATTTTATGATTGCAATGGTAAAGAATGTGATTAAAGGCTCTTTTCCTATGTCAAAAGTTTTAGTTTTCGAGGGTAATAGCTACGTATGTTGGAAAAATGAAGATATTAGACTATTTATGATTGCACATGGTAAAGAAAGTGCTTAAAGGCTCTTTTCCTATTTCAAAAGTTTTAGTTTTCGAGGGTAATAGCTACGTATGTTGAAAAAATGAAGATATTAGACTATTTTATGATTGCAAATGGTAAAGAATGTGATTAAAGGCTCTTTTCCTATGTCAAAAGTTTTAGTTTTCGAGGGTAATAGCTACGTATGTTGAAAAAATGAAGATATTAGACTATTTTATGATTGCACATGGTAAAGAATGTGATTAAAGGCTCTTTTCCTATGTCAAAAGTTTTAGTTTTCGAGGGTAATAGCTACGTATGTTGAAAAAATGAAGATATTAGACTATTTTATGATTGCACATGGTAAAGAATGTGATTAAAGGCTCTTTTCCTATGTCAAAAGTTTTAGTTTTCGAGGGTAATAGCTACGTATGTTGGAAAAATGAAGATATTAGACTATTTTATGATTGCAAATGGTAAAGAATGTGATTAAAGGCTCTTTTCCTATGTCAAAAGTTTTAGTTTTCGAGGGTAATAGCTACGTATGTTGAAAAATGAAGATATTAGACTATTTTATGATTGCAAATGGTAAAGAATGTGATTAAAGGCTCTTTTCCTATTTCAAAAGTTTTCGTTTTCGAGGGTAATAGCTACGTATGTTGGAAAAATGAAGATATTAGACTATTTTATGATTGCAAATGGTAAAGAATGTGATTAAAGGCTCTTTTCCTATGTCAAAAGTTTTAGTTTTCGAGGGTAATAGCTACGTATGTTGAAAAATGAAGATATTAGACTATTTTATAATTGCAAATGGTAAAGAATGTGATTAAAGGCTCTTTTCCTATTTCAAAAGTTTTAGTTTTCGAGGGTAATAGCTACGTATGTTGAAAAAATGAAGATATTAGACTATTTTATGATTGCACATGGTAAAGAATGTTAAAGGCTCTTTTCCTATGTCAAAAGTTTTAGTTTTCGAGGGTAATAGCTACGTATGTTGAAAAAATGAAGATATTAGACTATTTTATGAATTGCAAATGGTAAAGAATGTGATTAAAGGCTCTTTTCCTATGTCAAAAGTTTTAGTTTTCGAGGGTAATAGCTACGTATGTTGAAAAAATGAAGATATTAGACTATTTTATGATTGCAATGGTAAAGAATGTGATTAAAGGCTCTTTTCCTATGTCAAAAGTTTTAGTTTTCGAGGGTAATAGCTACGTATGTTGGAAAAATGAAGATATTAGACTATTTTATGATTGCACATGGTAAAGAAAGTGCTTAAAGGCTCTTTTCCTATTTCAAAAGTTTTAGTTTTCGAGGGTAATAGCTACGTATGTTGAAAAAATGAAGATATTAGACTATTTTATGATTGCAAATGGTAAAGAATGTGATTAAAGGCTCTTTTCCTATGTCAAAAGTTTTAGTTTTCGAGGGTAATAGCTACGTATGTTGAAAAAATGAAGATATTAGACTATTTTATGATTGCAATGGTAAAGAATGTGATTAAAGGCTCTTTTCCTATGTCAAAAGTTTTAGTTTTCGAGGGTAATAGCTACGTATGTTGAAAAAATGAAGATATTAGACTATTTTATGATTGCAAATGGTAAAGAATGTGATTAAAGGCTCTTTTCCTATGTCAAAAGTTTTAGTTTTCGAGGGTAATAGCTACGTATGTTGAAAAAATGAAGATATTAGACTATTTTATGATTGCAAATGGTAAAGAATGTGATTAAAGGCTCTTTTCCTATGTCAAAAGTTTTAGTTTTCGAGGGTAATAGCTACGTATGTTGAAAAAATGAAGATATTAGACTATTTTATAATTGCAAATGGTAAAGAAAGTGATTAAAGGCTCTTTTCCTATGTCAAAAGTTTTAGTTTTCGAGGGTAATAGCTACGTATGTTGAAAAAATGAAGATATTAGACTATTTTATGATTGCACATGGTAAAGAATGTGATTAAAGGCTCTTTTCCTATGTCAAAAGTTTTAGTTTTCGAGGGTAATAGCTACGTATGTTGGAAAAATGAAGATATTAGACTATTTTATGATTGCACATGGTAAAGAAAGTGCTTAAAGGCTCTTTTCCTATTTCAAAAGTTTTAGTTTTCGAGGGTAATAGCTACGTATGTTGAAAAAATGAAGATATTAGACTATTTTATGATTGCACATGGTAAAGAATGTGATTAAAGGCTCTTTTCCTATGTCAAAAGTTTTAGTTTTCGAGGGTAATAGCTACGTATGTTGAAAAAATGAAGATATTAGACTATTTTATGATTGCACATGGTAAAGAATGTGATTAAAGGCTCTTTTCCTATTTCAAAAGTTTTAGTTTTCGAGGGTAATAGCTACGTATGTTGGAAAAATGAAGATATTAGACTATTTTATGATTGCACATGGTAAAGAAAGTGCTTAAAGGCTCTTTTCCTATTTCAAAAGTTTTAGTTTTCGAGGGTAATAGCTACGTATGTTGAAAAAATGAAGATATTAGACTATTTTATGATTGCAAATGGTAAAGAATGTGATTAAAGGCTCTTTTCCTATGTCAAAAGTTTTAGTTTTCGAGGGTAATAGCTACGTATGTTGAAAAAATGAAGATATTAGACTATTTTATGATTGCAAATGGTAAAGAATGTGATTAAAGGCTCTTTTCCTATGTCAAAAGTTTTAGTTTTCGAGGGTAATAGCTACGTATGTTGAAAAAATGAAGATATTAGACTATTTTATGATTGCAAATGGTAAAGAATGTGATTAAAGGCTCTTTTCCTATGTCAAAAGTTTTAGTTTTCGAGGGTAATAGCTACGTATGTTGAAAAAATGAAGATATTAGACTATTTTATGATTGCAAATGGTAAAGAATGTGATTAAAGGCTCTTTTCCTATGTCAAAAGTTTTAGTTTTCGAGGGTAATAGCTACGTATGTTGAAAAAATGAAGATATTAGACTATTTTATGATTGCAAATGGTAAAGAATGTGATTAAAGGCTCTTTTCCTATGTCAAAAGTTTTAGTTTTCGAGGGTAATAGCTACGTATGTTGAAAAAATGAAGATATTAGACTATTTTATAATTGCAAATGGTAAAGAATGTGATTAAAGGCTCTTTTCCTATGTCAAAAGTTTTAGTTTTCGAGGGTAATAGCTACGTATGTTGGAAAAATGAAGATATTAGACTATTTTATGATTGCACATGGTAAAGAAAGTGCTTAAAGGCTCTTTTCCTATTTCAAAAGTTTTAGTTTTCGAGGGTAATAGCTACGTATGTTGAAAAAATGAAGATATTAGACTATTTTATGATTGCAAATGGTAAAGAATGTGATTAAAGGCTCTTTTCCTATGTCAAAAGTTTTAGTTTTCGAGGGTAATAGCTACGTATGTTGAAAAAATGAAGATATTAGACTATTTTATATTGCACATGGTAAAGAATGTGATTAAAGGCTCTTTTCCTATGTCAAAAGTTTTAGTTTTCGAGGGTAATAGCTACGTATGTTGGAAAAATGAAGATATTAGACTATTTTATGATTGCACATGGTAAAGAAAGTGCTTAAAGGCTCTTTTCCTATTTCAAAAGTTTTAGTTTTCGAGGGTAATAGCTACGTATGTTGAAAAAATGAAGATATTAGACTATTTTATGATTGCAAATGGTAAAGAATGTGATTAAAGGCTCTTTTCCTATGTCAAAAGTTTTAGTTTTCGAGGGTAATAGCTACGTATGTTGAAAAAATGAAGATATTAGACTATTTTATTATTGCAAATGGTAAAGAATGTGATTAAAGGCTCTTTTCCTATGTCAAAAGTTTTAGTTTTCGAGGGTAATAGCTACGTATGTTGAAAAAATGAAGATATTAGACTATTTTATGATTGCAATGGTAAAGAATGTGATTAAAGGCTCTTTTCCTATGTCAAAAGTTTTAGTTTTCGAGGGTAATAGCTACGTATGTTGGAAAAATGAAGATATTAGACTATTTTATGATTGCAAATGGTAAAGAATGTGATTAAAGGCTCTTTTCCTATTTCAAAAGTTTTAGTTTTCGAGGGTAATAGCTACGTATGTTGAAAAAATGAAGATATTAGACTATTTTATGATTGCAAATGGTAAAGAATGTGATTAAAGGCTCTTTTCCTATGTCAAAAGTTTTAGTTTTCGAGGGTAATAGCTACGTATGTTGAAAAAAATGAAGATATTAGACTATTTTATGATTGCAAATGGTAAAGAATGTGATTAAAGGCTCTTTTCCTATGTCAAAAGTTTTAGTTTTCGAGGGTAATAGCTACGTATGTTGGAAAAATGAAGATATTAGACTATTTTATGATTGCAAATGGTAAAGAATGTGATTAAAGGCTCTTTTCCTATTTCAAAAGTTTTAGTTTTCGAGGGTAATAGCTACGAATGTTGAAAAAATGAAGATATTAGACTATTTTATGATTGCAAATCATAAAAGCTTAAAGGCTCTTTTCCTATGTCAGGAGTTTTAGTTTTCGAGGGTAATAGCTACGTACGTTGGAAAAATGAAGATATTAGACTAATTTATGATTGCACATGGTAAAGAAAGTGCTTAAAGGCTCTTTTCCTATTTCAAAAGTTTTAGTTTTCGAGGGTAATAGCTACGTATGTTGAAAAAATGAAGATATTAGACTATTTTATAATTGCAAATGGTAACGAATGTGATTAAAGGCTCTTTTCCTATGTCAAAAGTTTTAGTTTTCGAGGGTAATAGCTACGTATGTTGAAAAAAAGAAGATATTAGACTATTTTATGATTGCAAATGGTAAAGAATGTGATTAAAGGCTCTTTTCCTATGTCAAAAAGTTTTAGTTTTCGAGGGTAATAGCTACGTATGTTGAAAAAATGAAGATATTAGACTATTTTATAATTGCAAATGGTAACGAATGTGATTAAAGGCTCTTTTCCTATGTCAAAAGCTTTAGTTTTCGAGGGTAATAGCTACGTATGTTGAAAAAATGAAGATATTAGACTATTTTATAATTGCAAATGGTGACGAATGTGATTAAAGGCTCTTTTCCTATGTCAAAAGTTTTAGTTTTCGAGGGTAATAGCTACGTATGTTGGAAAAATGAAGATATTAGACTATTTTATGATTGCACATGGTAACGAAAGTGCTTAAAGGCTCTTTTCCTATTTCAAAAGTTTTAGTTTTCGAGGGTAATAGCTACGTATGTTGAAAAAATGAAGATATTAGACTATTTTATGATTGCAAATGGTAAAGAATGTGATTAAAGGCTCTTTTCCTATGTCAAAAGTTTTAGTTTTCGAGGGTAATAGCTACGTATGTTGAAAAAAATGAAGATATTAGACTATTTTATAATTGCACATGGTAAAGAATGTGATTAAAGGCTCTTTTCCTATGTCAAAAGTTTTAGTTTTCGAGGGTAATAGCTACGTATGTTGGAAAAATGAAGATATTAGACTATTTTATGATTGCACATGGTAAAGAAAGTGCTTAAAGGCTCTTTTCATATTTCAAAAGTTTTAGTTTTCGAGGGTAATAGCTACGTATGTTGAAAAAAATGAAGATATTAGACTATTTTTATAATTGCAAATGGTAACGAATGTGATTAAAGGCTCTTTTCCTATGTCAAAAGTTTTAGTTTTCGAGGGTAATAGCTACGTATGTTGAAAAAATGAAGATATTAGACTATTTTATTATTGCACATGGTAAAGAATGTGATTAAAGGCTCTTTTCCTATGTCAAAAGTTTTAGTTTTCGAGGGTAATAGCTACGTATGTTGGAAAAATGAAGATATTAGACTATTTTATGATTGCACATGGTAAAGAAAGTGCTTAAAGGCTCTTTTCCTATTTCAAAAGTTTTAGTTTTCGAGGGTAATAGCTACGTATGTTGAAAAAATGAAGATATTAGACTATTTTATGATTGAAAATGGTAAAGAATGTGATTAAAGGCTCTTTTCCTATGTCAAAAGTTTTAGTTTTCGAGGGTAATAGCTACGTATGTTGAAAAAATGAAGATATTAGACTATTTTATAATTGCAAATGGTAAAGAATGTGATTAAAGGCTCTTTTTCTATGTCAAAAGTTTTAGTTTTCGAGGGTAATAGCTACGTATGTTGAAAAAATGAAGATATTGGACTATTTTATGATTGCAAATGGTAAAGAATGTGATTAAAGGCTCTTTTCCTATGTCAAAAGTTTTAGTTTTCGAGGGTAATAGCTACGTATGTTGGAAAAATGAAGATATTAGACTATTTTTATGATTGCAAATGGTAAAGAATGTGATTAAAGGCTCTTTTAATATTTCAAAAGTTTTCGTTTTCGAGGGTAATAGCTACGTATGTTGGAAAAATGAAGATATTAGACTATTTTATGATTGCAAATGGTAAAGAATGTGATTAAAGGCTCTTTTCCTATTTCAAAAGTTTTCGTTTTTGAGGATAATAGCTACGTATGTTGGAAAAATGAAGATATTAGACTATTTTATGATTGCACATGGTAAAGAAAGTGCTTAAAGGCTCTTTTCTAATTTCAAAAGTTTTAGTTTTCGAGGGTAATAGCTACGTATGTTGAAAAAAAGAAGATATTAGACTATTTTATGATTGCAAATGGTAAAGAATGTGATTAAAGGCTCTTTTCCTATGTCAAAAGTTTTAGTTTTCGAGGGTAATAGCTACGTATGTTGAAAAAATGAAGATATTAGACTATTTTATGATTGCAAATGGTAAAGAAAGTGCTTAAAGGCTCTTTTCCTATTTCAAAAGTTTTAGTTTTCGAGGGTAATAGCTACGTATGTTGAAAAAAAAGAAGATATTAGACTATTTTATGATTGCAAATGGTAAAGAATGTGATTAAAGGCTCTTTTCCTATGTCAAAAGTTTTAGTTTTCGAGGGTAATAGCTACGTATGTTGAAAAAATGAAGATATTAGACTATTTTTTAATTGCAAATGGTAACGAATGTGATTAAAGGCTCTTTTCCTATGTCAAAAGTTTCAGTTTTCGAGGGTAATAGCTACGTATGTTGAAAAAATGAAGATATTAGACTATTTTATAATTGCATATGGTAAAGAATGTGATTAAAGGCTCTTTTCCCTATGTCAAAAGTTTTAGTTTTCGAGGGTAATAGCTA
>NW_027065194.1:0-22800 GCF_032884065.1 Artemia franciscana
AATTTTATGATTGCACATGGTAAAGAATGTGATCAAAGGCTCTTTTCCTATTTCAAAAGTTTTAGTTTTCGAAGGTAAGAGCTTTGTCTGTGGAAAAAATGAAGATATTAGACTATTTTATCATTGTACATGGTAAAGAATGTGATTGAACGCTCTTTTCCTATGTCAAAAGTTTTAGTTTTCGAGGGTAATAGCTACGTATGTTGAAAAAATGAAGATAGTAGACTATTTTATGATTTCACATGGCAAAGAATGTGATTAAAGGCTCTTTTCCTATGTCAAAAGTTTTAGTTTTCGAGGGTAATAGCTACGTATGTTGAAAAAATGAAGATATTAGACTATTTATGACTGCACATGGTAAAGAATGTGATTAAAGGCTCTTTTCCTATTTCAAAAGTTTTAGTTTTCGAGGGTAATAGCTACATATGTTGAAAAAATGAAGATATTAGACTATTTTATGATTGCAAATGGTAAAGAATGTGATTAAAGGCTCTTTTCCTATTTCAAAAGTTTTAGTTTTCGAGGGTAATAGCTACGTATGTTCAAAAAAATGAAGATATTAGACTATTTTATGATTGCAAATGGTAAAGAATGTGATTAAAGGCTCTTTTCCTATGTCAAAAGTTTTAGTTTTCGAGGGTAATAGCTACGTATGTTGAAAAAATGAAGATATTAGACAATTTTATGATTGCACATGGTAAAGAATGTGATTAAAGGCTCTTTTCCTATTTTGAAAGTTTTAGTTTTCGAGGGTAAGAGCTTTGTCTATGGAAAAAAAGAAGATATTAGACTATTTTATCATTGCACATGGTAAAGAATGTGATTAAAGGCTCTTTTCCTATGTCAAAAGTTTTAGTTTTCGAGGATAATAGCTACGTATGTTGAAAAAATGAAGATATTAGACTTTTTTTTGATTGCAAATGGTAAAGAATGTGAATAAAGGCTCTTTTCCTATTTCAAAAGTTTTAGTTTTCGAGGGTAATAGCTACGTATGTTGAAAAAATGAAGATATTAGACTATTTTATGATTGCACATGGTAAAGAATGTGATTAAAGGCTCTTTTCCTATTTCAAAAGTTTTAGTTTTCGGGGGTACTAGCTACGTATGTTTAAAAAAGAAGATATTAGACTATTTTATGATTGCACATGGTAAAGAATGTAATTAAAGGCTCTTTTCCTATTTCAGAAGTTTTAGTTTTCGAGGGTAATAGCTACGTATGTTGAAAAAATGAAGATATTAGACTATTTTATGATTGCAAATGGTAAAGAATGTGATTAAAGGCTCTTTTCCTATGTCAAAAGTTTTAGTTTTCGAGGGTAATAGCTACGTATGTTGAAAAAAATGAAGATATTAGACTATTTTATGATTGCAAATGGTAAAGAATGTGATTAAAGGCTCTTTTCCTATTTCAAAAGTTTTAGTTTTCGAGGGTAAGAGCTTTGTCTGTGGAAAAAATGAAGATATAAGACAATTTTATGATTGCACATGGTAAAGAATGTGATTAAAGGCTCTTTCCCTATTTCAAAAGTTTTAGTTTTCGAGGGTAATAGCTTTGTCTGTGGAAAAAAATGAAGATATTACACAAATTTTATGATTGCACATGGTAAAGAATGTGATCAAAGGCTCTTTTCCTATTTCGAAAGTTTTAGTTTTCGAGGGTAAGAGCTTTGTCTGTGGAAAAAATGAAGATATTAGACTATTTTATCACTGCACATGGTAAAGAATGTGATTAAACGCTCAAAACTTTTCCTATGTCAAAAGTTTTAGTTTTCGAGGGTAATAGCTACGTATGTTGAAAAAATGAAGATATTAGACTATTTTATGATTTCACATGGTAAAGAATGTGATTACTACTACTACTACTACTACTAATAACTCACTGCAGCACCAAGCCGCCTGAGGCCAACACAGCTACGTACGCTCCTCTTCAACCTAATCTATTTAAAGCCTCCCTCTTTACACCCTCCCAGGAAGTTCCCATTTCCTTTAAATCCTTATTTATGACATCCTCCCAACCCAGACAAGGACGACCTGCTTTCCGTGTAGCCCCAGACGGTTGGCCAAAAAGGACAATCTTCGGTAATCTGTCATCCTTCATCCATAGAACGTGGCCTAGCCATCTCAACCTTTCTTTCATTATAGCCCCAGAAAGCGGGATTGAACCACACTTTTCGTACAACCTACTGTTTGAAATACGGTCAGTCAGCCGGGTACCCAGAACAATCCGTAGGCAATTTCTCTGGAAAACATCTAGTAAATTTTCATCTGCTTTTCGGAGTGTCCATGCTTCAGAGCCATATTTGACCACTGTCATCACTGTAGCTTCCAATATTCTAATCTTGGTTTGTAGGCTTATCTTTCTATTCTTCCAAACTTTTTTTAACTGTGAAAAACACCCTGAGCTTTAGCTATTCTACTTTTAACATCTTCACTGCTCCCACCATCTTTACTAATAATACTACCAAGGTAACTGAAGCTCCCAACCTGATCAATCTTTTCGTTTCCTAAGGTCACCTGTTCATCTTCACTTATTCCTAACCTTAGTGACTTAGTCTTCTTAACATTAATTTTCAAGCCTATTTTAGCACCCTGAACTCGTAAAACCTCTAAAAATTCATTCATTTTGCTAACACTTTCATCTAATATGCTTAAATCATCAGCATAATCTAAGTCCAGGAGCGTTCTTCCTCCCATTTGATTCCATGGTCTCCAATTGCCTTTCCTGTGCTCCTTAAGACGAAGTCCATCAAAATGATCTATATAAAGGGGGATAGAACACTACCCTGCTTAACTCCTGATTTAATACAAAACCAGTTGCTAACCTCATTTCCTACCTTAACCGCAGCAGTATTATTCTCGTACATAGCGCAAATCACTTTAATGTATTTTTCTGGTATACCATATAACGATAAGACCTTTGTTAACGCTGTTCTATCAACAGAATCGAAAGCTTGCTCATAATCGATAAAACTAAGGACCAAAGGTGTTTGACAACGAAGGGACTTCTCAATTATTAACCTAAGAGTGAAAACATGGTCGACACATCCTCTACCTTTTCTAAAACCGCATTGTTCTTCCCTTAAAACTTTGTCTACAGCATGTCTCAGTCTAAAAAGTATCATATTACTCAGTAATTTGCTACTACAGAGACCAGACTAATGCCTCGATAATTCCGACATTCACTCTTGTCACTTTTCTTATACAGTGGTTTAATTAAGGTTTTCCTAAAATCATTGGGTACTTCCCCTTTTTCAAAAATCATGTTCTTAATCTTCAGTAGCTTATTCCTAACCTCAGAGCCACCATATTTAAGGAACTCATTAATCATACTATCAGCACCTGGGGCCTTATTATTTTTTAATCCTTCTAGTACTGTCGCTAGTTCTTCCTCACTAAACAAATCTTCCTTCACATCCAAGGTATCACAAACTTTTTCATTTTCATCTATATCTTTTCCTTTAGCTGTATCTCGGTTAGCACATTCTCAAAATGTTCCCATCTTTCTTTAACTTTTCCTTATCACTAATTGTGACCCCATTTCTATCTTTAACTGGGACTAGTCCGGATCGGCTACTCCCTTTCAATTTATTAACATGCCAGTATAATATTTTACTATTATGCCGTCTAGCCGCATCTTCCAGATCCTCAGCAATTTTATCCATCGCCTCCATTTCACATCTCCTTAGTTCATATTTTAATGCTTTCTCCACTTTCTTTACATTCCTTTTGTTTTCATACGACCTATCGCTCAGATAATTCTTATACAAACCCCTTCTACTCTCTATTAAACCTAAAGCTTTTTCACTAATATTCCTAGTTGCTGTCTTAGCACTCTTCCCTAGGACACCATCAGCAACTTCACAAATTGTTTTTTCTGAAATTATTCCATCCATCTTCCACATTGTCAAATTTTAAACCCTCAAGTTTAGTACTCAACTGTTCCTGGAATTTTTTTCTCAAATTTTCATCCTGAAGTCTACCAACATCATAACTTTCCGGGAGGGAGTTACTCTTCCGAAATTTCAGCTTTAAATTAACCTTAGACACTACTAGATGGTGATCTTTACTTTTAACATCAATAACGGCACTCCTATACACCCTAGTATCTTGTATTGATCCTGCTAGTCTTCTGTTTACAATAACATAATCAATAAGGTTTGCTGTCTTACCATCACGTGAATACCATGTCAACTTAAGGGCCATTTTGTGACCAAACACCGTATTGGTTATAACTAGATTGTTATACCTACAAAATTGCAAAAGCCTATAGCCATTACTGTTTTCTTTTCCTACACCAAAATTACCTAGGCTAGGATACCATCTATCCCTATTTCTACCAACCTGGCATTAAATCTCCTAGCAAAAACACCATATTTCTACCTGGTACCCTGTCTATTTGCTCCTGTAACTGTAAGTAAAATTCATCTGAGTCACTAGTATCTCCATCAGTTGGTTCAATGGGGGCATATACTACTATAACTGATACCCTAAACTTTTTAGTCATAAAATGAGCAATTAGTATTCTATTATTAATACCTTCCCAGCCTAAACAAGACTTAGCAGCTTCCTTATTCATCATGAGCCCTACTCCCTGTCTATGTACCCCATCCTTCCTTCCTGAGTAAACAAATTCTATGTCACCTAATTTCATGCTTCCTACCCCTGGGATATGAGTTTCTGAAACTCCTAATAAATCCAGTTCAAACCGTCTGAATTCGTCAGTCAAAATGTCGATGCGATAGTCATTTTTTAACGTCGTAACATTCCAAGTTCCAATTTTCTTGTTCTTTAAATCTTTGAAATTATTTTGGCCTCAAGAAAAGCAGTGATCCCGGATACCAGTGCAGGATGGGGACCAACATATTTTCTCAAGTCTACACCGAAGCGCTTAAGCCGGCTTAGAACCGGACAGCAAGAAGTCCCTGGGACCTCCAGTAAGTTGGAGGCTTTGTGCAATCTTGGTCACAATGGTTGGTCACATGGTTTTCAGCACTTGGCGATGCTCTTCTATCAACAAGAGTCGAAATCCTGCACAGACAGTCCCAAGCCTATTACCTCCGACTCATTATATATTCATGCCTACAAATATTATGCTACTACGGGGAGGCAGCCCATAGTAGATAAATTAGCTAGGAAGAGGATTTTCAGCCCGAAAACGCCCATCAAAACAAACCAAGCCCAGAAAATTATCCAATAATCAGAATCCCGTACGAGTGCTGTGTTGTTTACTAGGCTATAATTTCCTCGAGGGGCGCCACTCCTCAAGTGGGAAAAATTGACCGCAAGTTTTCCAGTCTTGCAGGTACCCCGAAAGGGTCGAGGCAGCCCTTTACAGAGGTCGTTGTCCATAAATCTGGATCTTACGCCCTGCCGCAGTTGTCCTCCTATAGAGGATCCTCCCACGATGGTGTTCTGCTTCACCATGCAATTTAACCCATTACTGGGAGAAGGTTTGTAACTCATCTGACGCGAGAACACGGCAGTTGGCCCTGCTGAGTGTACATTTGAGGGGCCTTCTTCCTACTCCACCTGAAATATGACCCCCAGGGGAGGGTTTCCCAGTTTCTATTATGGGCCCCACTGGACAAGGTCCTACTTGGCCTAAGCCTCCTATGGAGCTACTCTACCTATCTATAGGGCTTACATATATACATATATATATATACATATACATATACATATATATATATACATACACACATACATATACACATACATACACATACACATACATACACATATACTCACTAACGTGCAAATATATACCCTGAATTGGTATAGGCTAGGTCTGTATATGGTGAATATTAATTTTCTTTCTGATGCAAATGCACAATAACTTTGGATTCAGGATGCAATTCTGACTATAGAGATAAGTATTTTTCTTACTTGAAATGTATGTGCAGAATTAGAAATTCTGCTGGTACTACAAAAGTAGACCTAAGTAGCCAATTTAGCCTGTCTGAAACATCTCACAAGCCAACACCTTATAAAAAACACCTTTGATGATTTAAATGAATAAGAAAACTTATTAGAAATTCTGCTGATACTGCAAAAGTAGACCTAAGTAGCCAATTTAGCCTGTTTGAAACATCTCACAAGCGAACACCCTATAGAAAACACCTTTGAGAATTTAAATGAAGAAGAAAACTTATTAGAGACTCTGCTAATACTGCAAAAGTAGACCTAAGTATCCAATTTAGCCTGTTTGAAACATCTCACAAGCCAACACCCTATAGAAAACACCTTTGACAATTTAAATGAATAAGAAAACTAGTTAAAAAACTCTGCTAATACTGCAAAAGTAGACCTAAGTAGCCAATTTAGCCTGTTTGAAGCATCTCACAAGCCGACACCCTATAGAAAAACACCTTTGACAATTTAAATGAATAAGAAAACTAGTTAAAAACTCTGCTAATACTGCAAAAGTAGACCTAAGTATCCAATTTAGTCTGTTTGAAACATCTCACAAGCCAACACCCTATAGAAAACACCTTTGACAATTTAAAGGAATAAGAAAACTAGTTAAAAACTCTGCTAATACTGCAAAAGTAGACCTAAGTAGCCAATTTAGCCTGTTTGAAGCATCTCACAAGCCGACACCCTATAGAAAAACACCTTTGACAATTTAAATGAATAAGAAAACTAGTTAAAAACTCTGCTAATACTGCAAAAGTAGACCTAAGTATCCAATTTAGCCTGTTTGAAACATCTCACAAGCCAACACCCTATAGAAAACACCTTTGACAATTTAAATGAATAAGAAAACTAGTTAAAAACTCTGCTAATACTGCAAAAGTAGACCTAAGTAGCCAATTTAGCCTGTTTGAAACATCTCACAGGCCAACACCCTATAGAAAACACCTTTGACAATTTAAATGAATAAGAAAACTAGTTAAAAACTCTGCTAATACTGCAAAAGTAGACCTAAGTATCCAATTTAGCCTGTTTGAAACATCTCACAAGCCAACACCCTATAGAAAACACCTTTAACAATTTAAATGAATAAGAAAACTAGTTAAAAACTCTGCTAATGCTCTTTTCCTAGGTCAAAAGTTTTAGTTTTCGAGGGTAATAGCTACGTATGTTGAAAAAAATGAAGATATTAGACTATTTTATGATTGCACATGGTAAAGAATGTGATTAAAGGCTCTTTTCCTATTTCAAAAGTTTTAGTTTTCGGGGGTACTAGCTACGTATGTTGAAATATTGAAGATTTTAGACTATTTTATGATTGCAAATGGTAAAGAATGTGATTAAAGGCTCTTTTCCTATTTCAGAAGTTTTAGTTTTCGAGGGTAATAGCTACGTATGTTGAAAAAATGAAGATATTAGACTATTTTATGATTGCAAATGGTAAAGAATGTGATTAAAGGCTCTTTTCCTATTTCAAAAGTTTTAGTTTTCGAGGGTAATAGCTACGTATGTTGAAAAAATGAAGATATTAGACTATTTTATGATTGCAAATGGTAAAGAATGTGATTAGAGGCTCTTTTCCTATTTCAAAAGTTTTAGTTTTCGAGGGTAATAGCTTTGTCTGTGGAAAAAATGAAGATATTAGACAATTTTATGATTGCACATGGTAAAGAATGTGATTAAAGACTCTTTTCCTATTTCAAAAGTTTTAGTTTTCGAGGGTAATAGCTATGTCTGTTGAAAAAAATGAAGATATTAGACTATTTTATGATTGCACATGGTAAAGAATGTGATTAAAGGCTCTTTTCCTATGTCAAAAGTTTAGTTTTCGAGGGTAATAGCTACGTATGTTGAAAAAATGAAGATATTAGACTATTTTATGATTGCAAATGGTAAAGAATGTGATTAAAGGCTCTTTTCCTATGTCAAAAGTTTTAGTTTTTGAGGGTAATAGCTACATATGTTGAAAAAATGAAGATATTAGATTATTTAATGATTGCAAATGGTAAAGAATGTGATTAAAGGCTCTTTTCCTATGTCAAAAGTTTTAGTTTTCGAGGGTAATAGCTACGTATGTTGAAAAAAATGAATATATTAGACTATTGATGATTGCACATGGTAATAAATGTGATTAAAGGCTCTTATCCTATTTCAAAAGTTTTAGTTTTCGAGGGTAATAGCTACGTATGTTAAAAAAATGAAGATATTAGACTATTTTATGATTGCAAATGGTAAAGAATGTGATTAAAGGCTCTTTTCCTATGTCAAAAGTTTTAGTTTTCGAGAGTAATAGCTACGTATGTTGAAAAAATGAAGATATTAGACTATTTTATGATTGCCAATGGTAAAGAATGTGATTAAAGGCTCTTTTCCTATGTCAAAAGTTTTAGTTTTCGAGGGTAATAGCTACGTATGTTGAAAAAATGAAGATATTAGACTATTTTATTATTGCAAATGGTAAAGAATGTGATTAAAGGCTCTTTTCCTATTTCAAAAGTTTTAGTTTTCGAGGGTAAGAGCTTTGTCTGTGGAAAAAATGAAGATATTAGACTATGTTACGATTGCAAATGGTAAAAAATATGATTAAAGGCTCTTTTCCTATTTCAAAAGTTTTAGTTTTCGGGGGTAATAGCTACGTATGTTGAAAAAATGAAGATATTAGACTATTTTATGATTGCAAATGGTAAAGAATGTGATTAAAGGCTCTTTTCCTATTTAAAAAGTTTTAGTTTTCGAGGGTAATAGCTACGTATGTTGAAAAAATCAAGATATTAGACTATTTTATGATTGCAAATGGTAAAGAATGTGATTAAAGGCTCTTTGCCTATTTCAAAAGTTTTAGTTTTCGAGGGTAAGAGCTATGTCTGTGGAAAAAATGAAGATATTAGACAATTTTATGATTGCACATGGTAATAATGTGATTAAAGGCTCTTTTCCTATTTCAAAAGTTTTAGTTTTCGAGGGTAATAGCTACGTGTGTTGAAAAAATGAAGATATTAGACTATTTTATGATTGCAAATGGTAAAGAATGTGATTAAAGGCTCTTTTCCTATTTCAAAAGTTATAGTTTTCGAGGGTAATAGCTACGTATGTTGAAAAAATGAAGATATTAGACTATTTTATGATTGCCAATGGTAAAGAATGTGATTAAAGGCTCTTTTCCTATGTCAAAAGTTTTAGTTTTCGAGGGTAATAGCTACGTATGTTGAAAAAATGAAGATATTAGACTATTTTATTATTGCAAATGGTAAAGAATGTGATTAAAGGCTCTTTTCCTATTTCAAAAGTTTTAGTTTTCGAGGGTAAGAGCTTTGTCTGTGGAAAAAATGAAGATATTAGACTATGTTACGATTGCAAATGGTAAAAAATATGATTAAAGGCTCTTTTCCTATTTCAAAAGTTTTAGTTTTCGGGGGTAATAGCTACGTATGTTGAAAAAATGAAGATATTAGACTATTTTATGATTGCAAATGGTAAAGAATGTGATTAAAGGCTCTTTTCCTATTTAAAAAGTTTTAGTTTTCGAGGGTAATAGCTACGTATGTTGAAAAAATCAAGATATTAGACTATTTTATGATTGCAAATGGTAAAGAATGTGATTAAAGGCTCTTTTCCTATTTCAAGAGTTTTAGTTTTCGAGGGTAGGAGCTATGTCTGTGGAAAAAATGAAGATATTAGACAATTTTATGATTGCACATGGTAAATAATGTGATTAAAGGCTCTTTTCCTATTTCAAAAGTTTTAGTTTTCGAGGGTAATAGCTACGTGTGTTGAAAAAATGAAGATATTAGACTATTTTATGATTGCAAATGGTAAAGAATGTGATTAAAGGCTCTTTTCCTATTTCAAAAGTTATAGTTTTCGAGGGTAATAGCTACGTATGTTGAAAAAATGAAGATATTAGACTTTTTTATGATTGATATTAGACTATTTTATGATTGTAAATGGTAAAGAATGTGATTAAAGACTCTTTTCCTATTTCAGAAGTTTTAGTTTTCGAGGGTAATAGCTACGTATGTTGAAAAAATGAAGATATTAGACTATTTTATGATTGCCAATGGTAAAGAATGTGATTAAAGGCTCTTTTCCTATGTCAAAAGTTTTAGTTTTCGAGGGTAATAGCTACGTATGTTGAAAAAATGAAGATATTAGACTATTTTATTATTGCAAATGGTAAAGAATGTGATTAAAGGCTCTTTTCCTATTTCAAAAGTTTTAGTTTTCGAGGGTAAGAGCTTTGTCTGTGGAAAAAATGAAGATATTAGACTATTTTATGATTGCACATGGTAAAGAATGTGATTAAAGGCTCTTTTCCTATTTCAAAAGTTTTAGTTTTCGAGGGTAATAGCTACGTATGTTGAAAAAATGAAGATATTAGACTATTTTATGATTGCAAATGGTAAAGAATGTGATTAAAGGCTCTTTTCCTATTTAAAAAGTTTTAGTTTTCGAGGGTAATAGCTACGTATGTTGAAAAAATCAAGATATTAGACTATTTTATGATTGCAAATGGTAAAGAATGTGATTAAAGGCTCTTTGCCTATTTCAAAAGTTTTAGTTTTCGAGGGTAGGAGCTATGTCTGTGGAAAAAATGAAGATATTAGACAATTTTATGATTGCACATGGTAAATAATGTGATTAAAGGCTCTTTTCCTATTTCAAAAGTTTTAGTTTTCGAGGGTAATAGCTACGTGTGTTGAAAAAATGAAGATATTAGACTATTTTATGATTGCAAATGGTAAAGAATGTGATTAAAGGCTCTTTTCCTATTTCAAAAGTTATAGTTTTCGAGGGTAATAGCTACGTATGTTGAAAAAATGAAGATATTAGACTTTTTATGATTGATATTAGACTATTTTATGATTGTAAATGGTAAGAATGTGATTAAAGACTCTTTTCCTATTTCAGAAGTTTTAGTTTTCGAGGGTAATAGCTACGTATGTTGAAAAAATGAAGATATTAGACTATTTTATGATTGCAAATGGTAAAGAATGTGATTAAAGGCTCTTTTCCTATTTCAAAAGTTTTAGTTTTCGAGGGTAATAGCTACGTATGTTGAAAAAATGAAGATATTAGACTATTTTATGATTGCAAATGGTAAAGAATGTGATTAAAGGCTCTTTTCCTATTTCAAAAGTTTTAGTTTTCGAGGGTAATAGCTTTGTCTGCGGAAAAAATGAAGATATTAGACAATTTTATGATTGCACATGGTAAAGAATGTGATTAAAGGCTGTTTTCCTATTTCAAAAGTTTTAGTTTTCGAGGGTAATAGCTATGTCTGTTGAAAAAATGAAGATATTAGACTATTTTATGATTGCACATGGTAAAGAATGTGATTAAAGGCTCTTTTCCTATGTCAAAAGTTTTAGTTTTCGAGGGTAATAGCTATGTATGTTGAAAAAATGAAGATATTAGATTATTAATGATTGCAAATGGTAAAGAATGTGATTAAAGGCTCTCTTCCTATGTCAAAAGTTTTAGTTTTCGAGGGTAATAGCTACGTATGTTGAAAAAATGAATATATTAGACTATTTTATGATTGCACATGGTAATAAATGTGATTAAAGGCTCTTATCCTATTTCAAAAGTTTTAGTTTTCGAGGGTAATAGCTACGTATGTTGAAAAAATGACGATATTAGACTATTTTATGATTGCAAATGGTAAAGAATGTGATTAAAGGCTCTTTTCCTATGTCAAAAGTTTTAGTTTTCGAGAGTAATAGCTACGTATGTTGAAAAAATGAAGATATTAGACTATTTTATGATTGCAAATGGTAAAGAATGTGATTAAAGGCTCTTTTCCTATGTCAAAAGTTTTAGTTTTCGAGGGTAATAGCTACGTATGTTGAAAAAATGAAGATATTAGACTATTTTATTATTGCAAATGGTAAAGAATGTGATTAAAGGCTCTTTTCCTATTTCAAAAGTTTTAGTTTTCGAGGGTAAGACCTTTGTCTGTGGAAAAAATGAAGATATTAGACTATGTTACGATTGTAAATGGTAAAAAATATGATTAAAGGCTCTTTTCCTATTTCAAAAGTTTTAGTTTTCGGGGGTAATAGCTACGTATGTTGAAAAAATGAAGATATTAGACTATTTTATGATTGCAAATGGTAAAGAATGTGATTAAAGGCTCTTTTCCTATTTAAAAAGTTTTAGTTTTCGAGGGTAATAGCTACGTATGTTGAAAAAATGAAGATATTAGACTATTTTATGATTGCAAATGGTAAAGAATGTGATTAAAGGCTCTTTGCCTATTTCAAAAGTTTTAGTTTTCGAGGGTAAGAGCTATGTCTGTGGAAATAATGAAGATATTAGACAATTTTATGATTGCACATGGTAAAGAATGTGATTAAAGGCTCTTTTCCTATTTCAAAAGTTTTAGTTTTCGAGGGTAATAGCTACGTGTGTTGAACAAATGAAGATATTAGACTATTTTATGATTGCAAATGGTAAAGAATGTGATTAAAGGCTCTTTTCCTATTTCAAAAGTTATAGTTTTCGAGGGTAATAGCTACGTATGTTGAAAAAATGAAGATATTAGACTTTTTTATGATTGATATTAGACTATTTTATGATTGTAAATGGTGAAGAATGTGATTAAAGACTCTTTTCCTAATTCAAAAGTTTTAGTTTTCGAGGGTAATAGCTACGTATGTTGAAAAAATTAAGATACTAGACAATTTTATGATTGCACATGGTAAAGAATGTGATTAAAGGCTCTTTTCCTATTTCAAAAGTTTAAGTTTTCGAGGGTAATAGCTACGTATGTTGAAAAAATGAAGATATTAGACTATTTTATGATTGCAAATGGTAAAGAATGTGATTAAAGGCTCTTTTCCTATTTCAAAAGTTTTAGTTTTCGAGGGTAAGAGCTTTGTCTGTGGAAAAAATGAAGATATTAGACAATTTTATGATTGCACATGGTAAAGAATGTGATTAAAGGCTCTTTTCCTATTTCAAAAGTTTTAGTTTTCGAGGGTAATAGCTTTATCTGTGGAAAAAATGAAGATATTAGACAATTTAATGATTGGACATGGTAAAGTATGTGATGAAAGGGTCTTTTCCTATTTTGAAAGTTTTAGTTATCGAGGGTAAGAGCTTTGTCTGTGGAAAAAATGAAGATATTAGACTATTTTATCATTGCACATGGTAAAGAATGTGATTAAAGGATCTTTTCCTATGTCAAAAGTTTTAGTTTTCGAGGGTAAAGCTACGTTGTCTGTGGAAAAAATGAAGATATTAGACTATTTTATGATTGCACATGGTAAAGAATGTGATTAAAGGCTCTTTTCCTATGTCAAAAGTTTTAGTTTTCGAGGGTAATAGCTACGTATGTTGAAAAAATGAAGATATTAGACTATTTTATGATTGCAAATGGTAAAGAATGTGATTAAAGGCTCTTTTCCTATTTCAAAAGTTTTAGTTTTCGAGGGTAATAGCTATGTCCGTAGAAAAAATGAAGATATTAGACTATTTATGATTGCACATGGTAAAGATGTGATTAAAGGCTCTTTTCCTATTTCAAAAGTTTTAGTTTTCGAGGGTAATAGCTACGTATGTTGAAAAAATGAAGATATTAGACTATTTTATGATTGCAAATGGTAAAGAATGTGATTAAAGGCTCTTTTCCTATTTCAAAAGTTTTAGTTTTCGAGGGTAATAGCTATGTATGTTGAAAAAATGAAGATATTAGACTATTTTATGATTGCACATGGTAAAGAATGTGATTAAAGGCTCTTTTCCTATGTCAAAAGTTTTAGTTTTCGAGGGTAATAGCTACGTATGTTAAAAAATGAAGATATTAGACTATTTTATGATTGCACATGGTAAAGAATGTGATTAAAGGCTCTTTTCCTATTCAAAAGTTTTAGTTTTCGAGGGTAATAGCTACGTATGTTGAAAAAATGAAGATATTAGACTATTTTATGATTGCAAATGGTAAAGAATGTGATTAAAGGCTCTTTTCCTATGTCAAAGTTTTAGTTTTCGAGGGTAATAGCTACGTATGTTGAAAAAATGAAGATATTAGACTATTTTATGATTGCACATGGTAAAGAATGTGATTAAAGGCTCTTTTCCTATTTAAAAGTTTTAGTTTTCGAGGGTAATAGCTACGTATGTTGAAAAAATGAAGATATTAGACTATTTTATGATTGCACATGGTAAAGAATGTGATTAAAGGCTCTTTTCCTATTTCAAAAGTTTTAGTTTTCGAGGTAATAGCTACGTATGTTGAAAAAATGAAGATATTAGACATTTTATGATTGCAAATGGTAAAGAATGTGATTAAAGGCTCTTTTCCTATGTCAAAAGTTTTAGTTTTCGAGGGTAATAGCTATGTATGTTGAAAAAATGAAGATATTAGACTATTTTATGATTGCACATGGTAAAGAATGTGATTAAAGGCTCTTTTCCTATTTCAAAAGTTTTAGTTTTCGAGGGTAATAGCTACGTATGTTGAAAAAATGAAGATATTAGACAATTTTATGATTGCACATGGTAAAGAATGTGATTAAAGGCTCTTTTCCTATTTCAAAAGTTTTAGTTTTCGAGGGTAATAGCTACGTATGTTGAAAAAATGAAGATATTAGACTATTTTATGATTGCAAATGGTAAAGAATGTGATTAAAGGCTCTTTTCCTATTTCAAAAGTTTTAGTTTTCGAGGGTAATAGCTACGTATGTTGAAAAAATGAAGATATTAGACTATTTTATGATTGCACATGGTAAAGAATGTGATTAAAGGCTCTTTTCCTATTTCAAAAGTTTTAGTTTTCGAGGGTAATAGCTACGTATGTTGAAAAAATGAAGATATTAGACTATTTTATGATTGCACATGGTAAAGAATGTGATTAAAGGCTCTTTTCCTATTTCAAAAGTTTTAGTTTTCGAGGGTAATAGCTACGTATGTTGAAAAAATGAAGATATTAGACTATTTTATGATTGCACATGGTAAAGAATGTGATTAAAGGCTCTTTTCCTATTTCAAAAGTTTTAGTTTTCGAGGGTAATAGCTACGTATGTTGAAAAAATGAAGATATTAGACTATTTTATGATTGCAAATGGTAAAGAATGTGATTAAAGGCTCTTTTCCTATTTCAAAAGTTTTAGTTTTCGAGGGTAATAGCTACGTATGTTGAAAAAATGAAGATATTAGACTATTTTATGATTGCACATGGTAAAGAATGTGATTAAAGGCTCTTTTCCTATGTCAAAAGTTTTAGTTTTCGAGGGTAATAGCTACGTATGTTAAAAAATGAAGATATTAGACTATTTTATGATTGCAAATGGTAAAGAATGTGATTAAAGGCTCTTTTCCTATGTCAAAAGTTTTAGTTTTCGAGGGTAATAGCTACGTATGTTGAAAAAATGAAGATATTAGACTATTTTATGATTGCAAATGGTAAAGAATGTGATTAAAGGCTCTTTTCCTATGTCAAAGTTTTAGTTTTCGAGGGTAATAGCTACGTATGTTGAAAAAATGAAGATATTAGACTATTTTATGATTGCAAATGGTAAAGAATGTGATTAAAGGCTCTTTTCCTATTAAAAGTTTTAGTTTTCGAGGGTAATAGCTACGTATGTTGAAAAAATGAAGATATTAGACTATTTTATGATTGCAAATGGTAAAGAATGTGATTAAAGGCTCTTTTCCTATGTCAAAAGTTTTAGTTTTCGAGGTAATAGCTACGTATGTTGAAAAAATGAAGATATTAGACATTTTATGATTGCAAATGGTAAAGAATGTGATTAAAGGCTCTTTTCCTATGTCAAAAGTTTTAGTTTTCGAGGGTAATAGCTATGTATGTTGAAAAAATGAAGATATTAGACTATTTTATGATTGCACATGGTAAAGAATGTGATTAAAGGCTCTTTTCCTATTTCAAAAGTTTTAGTTTTCGAGGGTAATAGCTACGTATGTTGAAAAAATGAAGATATTAGACAATTTTATGATTGCACATGGTAAAGAATGTGATTAAAGGCTCTTTTCCTATTTCAAAAGTTTTAGTTTTCGAGGGTAATAGCTATGTATGTTGAAAAAATGAAGATATTAGACTATTTTATGATTGCAAATGGTAAAGAATGTGATTAAAGGCTCTTTTCCTATTTCAAAAGTTTTAGTTTTCGAGGGTAATAGCTATTGTTGAAAAAATGAAGATATTAGACTATTTTATGATTGCACATGGTAAAGAATGTGATTAAAGGCTCTTTTCCTATTTCAAAAGTTTTAGTTTTCGAGGGTAATAGCTACGTATGTTGAAAAAATGAAGATATTAGACTATTTTATGATTGCAAATGGTAAAGAATGTGATTAAAGGCTCTTTTCCTATTTCAAAAGTTTTAGTTTTCGAGGGTAATAGCTACGTATGTTGAAAAAATGAAGATATTAGACATTTTATGATTGCAAATGGTAAAGAATGTGATTAAAGGCTCTTTTCCTATTTCAAAAGTTTTAGTTTTCGAGGGTAATAGCTACGTATGTTGAAAAAATGAAGATATTAGACTATTTTATGATTGCAAATGGTAAAGAATGTGATTAAAGGCTCTTTTCCTATTTCAAAAGTTTTAGTTTTCGAGGGTAATAGCTACGTATGTTGAAAAAATGAAGATATTAGACTATTTTATGATTGCACATGGTAAAGAATGTGATTAAAGGCTCTTTTCCTATTTCAAAAGTTTTAGTTTTCGAGGGTAATAGCTACGTATGTTGAAAAAATGAAGATATTAGACTATTTTATGATTGCAAATGGTAAAGAATGTGATTAAAGGCTCTTTTCCTATTTCAAAAGTTTTAGTTTTCGAGGGTAATAGCTACGTATGTTGAAAAAATGAAGATATTAGACTATTTTATGATTGCACATGGTAAAGAATGTGATTAAAGGCTCTTTTCCTATTTCAAAAGTTTTAGTTTTCGAGGGTAATAGCTTTGTCTGTGGAAAAAATGAAGATATTAGACTATTTTATGATTGCACATGGTAAAGAATGTGATTAAAGGCTCTTTTCCTATGTCAAAAGTTTTAGTTTTCGAGGGTAATAGCTACGTATGTTGAAAAAATGAAGATATTAGACTATTTTATGATTGCACATGGTAAAGAATGTGATTAAAGGCTCTTTTCCTATTTCAAAAGTTTTAGTTTTCGAGGGTAATAGCTACGTATGTTGAAAAAATGAAGATATTAGACTATTTTATGATTGCAATGGTAAAGAATGTGATTAAAGGCTCTTTTCCTATTTCAAAAGTTTTAGTTTTCGAGGGTAATAGCTACGTATGTTGAAAAAATGAAGATATTAGACTATTTTATGATTGCAAATGGTAAAGAATGTGATTAAAGGCTCTTTTCCTATTTCAAAAGTTTTAGTTTTCGAGGGTAATAGCTACGTATGTTTGAAAAAATGAAGATATTAGACTATTTTATGATTGCAAATGGTAAAGAATGTGATTAAAGGCTCTTTTCCTATTTCAAAAGTTTTAGTTTTCGAGGGTAATAGCTACGTATGTTGAAAAAATGAAGATATTAGACTATTTTATGATTGCACATGGTAAAGAATGTGATTAAAGGCTCTTTTCCTATTTCAAAAGTTTTAGTTTTCGAGGGTAATAGCTTTGTCTGTGGAAAAAATGAAGATATTAGACTATTTTATGATTGCAAATGGTAAAGAATGTGATTAAAGGCTCTTTTCCTATTTCAAAAGTTTTAGTTTTCGAGGGTAATAGCTACGTATGTTGAAAAAATGAAGATATTAGACTATTTTATGATTGCAAATGGTAAAGAATGTGATTAAAGGCTCTTTTCCTATATCAAAAGTTTTAGTTTTCGAGGGTAATAGCTACGTATGTTGAAAAAATGAAGATATTAGACTATTTTATGATTGCAAATGGTAAAGAATGTGATTAAAGGCTCTTTTCCTATTTCAAAAGTTTTAGTTTTCGAGGGTAATAGCTACGTATGTTGAAAAAATGAAGATATTAGACTATTTTATGATTGCAAATGGTAAAGAATGTGATTAAAGGCTCTTTTCCTATTTCAAAAGTTTTAGTTTTCGAGGGTAATAGCTTTGTCTGTGAAAAAATGAAGATATTAGACTATTTTATGATTGCACATGGTAAAGAATGTGATTAAAGGCTCTTTTCCTATTTCAAAAGTTTTTGTTTTCGAGGGTAATAGCTACGTATGTTGAAAAAATGAAGATATTAGACTATTTTATGATTGCAAATGGTAAAGAATGTGATTAAAGGCTCTTTTCCTATTTCAAAAGTTTTAGTTTTCGAGGGTAATAGCTACGTATGTTGAAAAAATGAAGATATTAGACTATTTTATGATTGCAAATGGTAAAGAATGTGATTAAAGGCTCTTTTCCTATGTCAAAAGTTTTAGTTTTCGAGGGTAATAGCTACGTATGTTGAAAAAATGAAGATATTAGACTATTTTATGATTGCAAATGGCAAAAGGCTCTTTTCCTATTTCAAAAGTTTTAGTTTTCGAGGGTAATAGCTACGTATGTTGAAAAAATGAAGATATTAGACTATTTTATGATTGCAAATGGTAAAGAATGTGATTAAAGGCTCTTTTGTTATTTCAAAAGTTTTAGTTTTCGAGGGTAATAGCTACGTATGTTGAAAAAATGAAGATATTAGACTATTTTATGATTGCAAATGGTAAAGAATGTGATTAAAGGCTCTTTTCCTATTTCAAAAGTTTTAGTTTTCGAGGGTAATAGCTACGTATGTTAAAAAATGAAGATATTAGACTATTTTATGATTGCAAATGGTAAAGAATGTGATTAAAGGCTCTTTTCCTATTTCAAAAGTTTTAGTTTTCGAGGGTAATAGCTACGTATGTTGAAAAAATGAAGATATTAGACTATTTTATGATTGCAAATGGTAAAGAATGTGATTAAAGGCTCTTTTCCTATTTCAAAAGTTTTAGTTTTCGAGGGTAATAGCTATGTATGTTGAAAAAATGAAGATATTAGACTATTTTATGATTGCACATGGTAAAGAATGTGATTAAAGGCTCTTTTCCTATTTCAAAAGTTTTAGTTTTCGAGGGTAATAGCTACGTATGTTGAAAAAATGAAGATATTAGACTATTTTATGATTGCAATGGTAAAGAATGTGATTAAAGGCTCTTTTCCTATTTCAAAAGTTTTAGTTTTCGAGGGTAATAGCTTTGTCTGTGTAAAAAATGAAGATATTAGACTATTTTATGATTGCAAATGGTAAAGAATGTGATTAAAGGCTCTTTTCCTATTTCAAAAGTTTTAGTTTTCGAGGGTAATAGCTACGTATGTTGAAAAAATGAAGATATTAGACTATTTTATGATTGCAAATGGTAAAGAATGTGATTAAAGGCTCTTTTCCTATTTCAAAAGTTTTAGTTTTCGAGGGTAATAGCTACGTATGTTGAAAAAATGAAGATATTAGACTATTTTATGATTGCACATGGTAAAGAATGTGATTAAAGGCTCTTTTCCTATTTCAAAAGTTTTAGTTTTCGAGGGTAAGAGCTACGTATGTTGAAAAAATGAAGATATTAGACTATTTTATGATTGCAAATGGTAAAGAATGTGATTAAAGGCTCTTTTCCTATTTCAAAAGTTTTAGTTTTCGAGGGTAATAGCTACGTATGTTGAAAAAATGAAGATATTAGACTATTTTATGATTGCAAATGGTAAAGAATGTGATTAAAGGCTCTTTTCCTATTTCAAAAGTTTTAGTTTTCGAGGGTAATAGCTACGTATGTTGAAAAAATGAAGATATTAGACTATTTTATGATTGCAAATGGTAAAGAATGTGATTAAAGGCTCTTTTCCTATTTCAAAAGTTTTAGTTTTCGAGGGTAAGAGCTACGTATGTTGAAAAACTGAAGATATTAGACTATTTTATGATTGCAAATGGTAAAGAATGTGATTAAAGGCTCTTTTCCTATTTCAAAAGTTTTAGTTTTCGAGGGTAATAGCTACGTATTGTTGAAAAAATGAAGATATTAGACTATTTTATGATTGCAAATGGTAAAGAATGTGATTAAAGGCTCTTTTCCTATTTCAAAAGTTTTAGTTTTCGAGGGTAATAGCTACGTATGTTGAAAAAATGAAGATATTAGACTATTTTATGATTGCAAATGGTAAAGAATGTGATTAAAGGCTCTTTTCCTATTTCAAAAGTTTTAGTTTTCGAGGGTAATAGCTTTGTCTGTGGAAAAAATGAAGATATTAGACTATTTTATGATTGCAAATGGTAAAGAATGTGATTAAAGGCTCTTTTCCTATTTCAAAAGTTTTAGTTTTCGAGGGTAATAGCTACGTATGTTGAAAAAATGAAGATATTAGACTATTTTATGATTGCAAATGGCAAAGAATGTGATTAAAGGCTCTTTTCCTATTTCAAAAGTTTTAGTTTTCGAGGGTAATAGCTACGTATGTTGAAAAAATGAAGATATTAGACTATTTTATGATTGCACATGGTAAAGAATGTGATTAAAGGCTCTTTTCCTATTTCAAAAGTTTTAGTTTTCGAGGGTAATAGCTACGTATGTTGAAAAAATGAAGATATTAGACTATTTTATGATTGCAAATGGTAAAGAATGTGATTAAAGGCTCTTTTCCTATTTCAAAAGTTTTAGTTTTCGAGGGGTAATAGCTACGTATGTTGAAAAAAATGAAGATATTAGACTATTTTATGATTGCAAATGGTAAAGAATGTGATTAAAGGCTCTTTTCCTATTTCAAAAGTTTTAGTTTTCGAGGGTAATAGCTACGTATGTTGAAAAAATGAAGATATTAGACTATTTTATGATTGCAAATGGTAAAGAATGTGATTAAAGGCTCTTTTCCTATTTCAAAAGTTTTAGTTTTCGAGGGTAATAGCTACGTATGTTGAAAAAATGAAGATATTAGACTATTTTATGATTGCAAATGGTAAAGAATGTGATTAAAGGCTCTTTTCCTATTTCAAAAGTTTTAGTTTTCGAGGGTAATAGCTACGTATGTTGAAAAAATGAAGATATTAGACTATTTTATGATTGCAAATGGATGCCTATTGCCTATTGCAAAAGTTTTAGTTTTCGAGGTTATTAGCTACGTATGTTGAAAAAATGAAGATATTAGACTATTTTATGATTGCAAATGGTAAAGAATGTGATTAAAGGCTCTTTTCCTATTTCAAAAGTTTTAGTTTTCAAGGGTAATAGCTACGTATGTTGAAAAAATGAAGATATTAGACTATTTTATGATTGCAAATGGTAAAGAATGTGATTAAAGGCTCTTTTCCTATTTCAAAAGTTTTAGTTTTCGGGGTAAGAGCTACGTATGTTGAAAAACTGAAGATATTAGACTATTTATGATTGCAAATGGTAAAGAATGTGATTAAAGGCTCTTTTCCTATTTCAAAAGTTTTAGTTTTCGAGGGTAATAGCTACGTATGTTGAAAAAATGAAGATATTAGACTATTTTATGATTGCAAATGGTAAAGAATGTGATTAAAGGCTCTTTTCCTATTTCAAAAGTTTTAGTTTTCAAGGGTAATAGCTACGTATGTTGAAAAAATGAAGATATTAGACTATTTTATGATTGCAAATGGTAAAGAATGTGATTAAAGGCTCTTTTCCTATTTCAAAAGTTTTAGTTTTCGAGGGTAATAGCTACGTATGTTGAAAAAATGAAGATATTAGACTATTTTATGATTGCAAATGGTAAAGAATGTGATTAAAGGCTCTTTTCCTATTTCAAAAGTTTTAGTTTTCGAGGGTAATAGCTTTGTCTGTGTAAAAAATGAAGATATTAGACTATTTTATGATTGCAAATGGTAAAGAATGTGATTAAAGGCTCTTTTCCTATTTCAAAAGTTTTAGTTTTCGAGGGTAATAGCTACGTATGTTGAAAAAATGAAGATATTAGACTATTTTATGATTGCAAATGGTAAAGAATGTGATTAAAGGCTCTTTTCCTATTTCAAAAGTTTTAGTTTTCGAGGGTAATAGCTACGTATGTTGAAAAAATGAAGATATTAGACTATTTTATGATTGCAAATGGTAAAGAATGTGATTAAAGGCTCTTTTCCTATGTCAAAAGTTTTAGTTTTCGAGGGTAATAGCTACGTATGTTGAAAAAATGAAGATATTAGACTATTTTATGATTGCAAATGGTAAAGAATGTGATTAAAGGCTCTTTTTCTATGTCAAAAGTTTTAGTTTTCGAGGGTAGTAGCTACGTATGTTGAAAAAATGAAGATATTAGACTATTTTATGATTGCACATGGTAAAGAGTGTGATTAAAGGCTCTTTTCCTATTTCAAAAGTTTTAGTTTTCGAGGGTAATAGCTACGTATGTTGAAAAAATGAAGATATTAGACTATTTTATGATTGCACATGGTAAAGAATGTGATTAAAGGCTCTTTTCCTATGTCAAAAGTAGTTTTCGAGGGTAATAGCTACGTATGTTGAAAAAATGAAGATATTAGACTATTTTATGATTGCAAATGGTAAAGAATGTGATTAAAGGCTCTTTTCCTATTTCAAAAGTTTTAGTTTTCGAGGGTAATAGCTATGTATGTTGAAAAAATGAAGATATTAGACTATTTTATGATTGCACATGGTAAAGAATGTGATTAAAGGCTCTTTTCCTATTTCAAAAGTTTTAGTTTTCGAGGTAATAGCTACGTATGTTGAAAAAATGAAGATATTAGACAATTTTATGATTGCACATGGTAAAGAATGTGATTAAAGGCTCTTTTCCTATTTCAAAAGTTTTAGTTTTCGAGGGTAATAGCTACGTATGTTGAAAAAATGAAGATATTAGACTATTTTATGATTGCAAATGGTAAAGAATGTGATTAAAGGCTCTTTTCCTATTTCAAAAGTTTTAGTTTTCGAGGGTAATAGCTACG
>NW_027065195.1:0-22803 GCF_032884065.1 Artemia franciscana
AACCGAAACTCTGAAAACAGAGTTTTGATGTAAATAAATACATAAACAAATCAGCTTATTATGCTGATTCCAAATATATAAAATTCCATCAAATATATTGTTTCCCGTCAAAAGCTACGAGACGGAGAAAATTTGCCTGATTTCTGAAATAGGGGGAAACACCCCCTAAAATTCAAAAAATCTCAATGAGTCACATCATCAGATTCAGCGTACTAGGGAACCCTACTGTAGAAGTTTCAAGCTCTTATATTCAAATTAAATAAAAAAAAAAACTAATTTTTTTAGCTGAAAGTAAGGAGCGACATTAAAACTTAAAACGAACAGAAATTACTCCGTATATGAAATGAGTCGTCCCCTCCGCAATCCCTCGCTCTTTACGCTAAAGCTTTTGATTGTTTTAAAAAGTAGAATTGTGGCAAAGAGTCAAACTTTAGCGTAAAGAGAAAGGGATTGCGGAGGGGACAACTCACTTCATATACGGAGTAATTTCTGTTCGTTTTAAGTTTTAATGTCGCTCCTTACTTTCAGCTAAAAAAATTAGTTTTTTTATATTTAATTTCTGAACGTTTTTGAATTAATGCATGTTTGGTTTTGGCTTTCCACACATAAATTATTAAAATGAAATTTGTATATTAATTCTTTTTTTGGCTAATTGGCTTTCTCTTAGTTTTGATCAGACGATTTTGAGAAATAAGGGGTGGAGAAGGAGGCCTAGTTGCCCTCCAATTTTTCGGTTACTTAAAAAGGCAACTAGAACTTTTAATTTTTAACGAACGTTTTTATTAGTAAAAAATATATGTAACTTAAGAATTAACTTACGTAACAAACTTTCATAACCTTATATTTTTATTATGCATACGAGGGGGTTTGTACCCTCGTTAATACCTCGCTCTTTACACTCAATCGTAAGTTTTGTCCCAATTCTTTAAGAATGACCCCTGAATCAGAAAGGCCGTAGAATAAATAGTTGAACTTACTAAAAATACTTTAGCATAAAGAGCAAGGTATTTATCTCCTCCTAAATACCTCGCTCTTTATGCTAAAGTATTTTTAAAACCCCTCATATGCGTAATAATCTCTGTTCGTTTTAAGTTTCAATGCTACTTCTTCCTTTCATTTGAAAAAAACGTTTTCATGTTTATTTTTCATTGTTTTCTTATAGTAATGCTAGAGAATCCTGCGCCCTTGTCATTGAATTTTTCTTCCCCCATGACAGATTCCTCCAAGGAAAGATCCTCCAACTTAGCCCCCTCTCCTCAGCCCCATCCACAAACAAAATAAAATCCCCCTGAAAACGTCTGTACACTTCCCAATAACCATTACTATATGTAAACACTGGTCAAAGTTTGTAACTTGCAGCCCCTCCCCCAGGGATAGTGGGGGAGTAAGTCAACCTTAAAGAAATAGTTGTTATAGTTTTTGACTATGTTGAACAAAATGGATATCTGAAAATTTTGATCCATTGACTTTGGGAAAAAAATGAGCGTGGGAGGGGGCCTAAATGCCCTCCAATTTTTTCGGTCACTTAAATAGGGCACTAGAGCTTTTCATTTCTATTAGAATGAGCCCTCGTGCGACATTCTAGGACCACTTGGTCGATACGATGACCCCTAGGGAAAAGAAAAAAAAAACAAACAAAAACACACGCACCCGTGATTTGTCTTCTGGCAAAAAATACAAAATTCCACATTTTTGTAGATAGGAGCTTGAAACTTCTACAGTAGGGTTCTCTGATACGCTGAATCTGATGGTGTCATTTTTGTTAAGATCTTACGACTTTTAGGGGGTGTTTCCCCCTATTTTCCTAAATAAGGCAAATATTCTCAGGCTCGTAACTTTTGATGGGTAAGACTAAACTTGATGAAACTTATATATTTAAAATCAGCATTAAAATGCGATTCTTGTGATTTAGCTATTGACATCAAAATTCAATGTTTTAGAGTTTTTGTTACTATTGAGCCGGGTCGCTCCTTACTACAGTTCGTTACCAAAAACTGTTGGAAATGTGGAATTTTGCTATTTTCGTCAGAAGAAAGATAACGGATGCGTGTTTTGTTGTTATTTTATTATTGTCACGGATTTGTTGTTATTTTTTGTGTATGTTGTTCCCGGGGGTGTTGTATCAAAATAATCGTCCAAAAAGATCTGGGTAAATTGCATTCAAACATATATTGAAACTTCTAGAGTATTTTTTAAGTGACCTAAAAGAACAAATGGCCCCCCTCCCACGCTCCTATTCCCCCAAAGTTATCAATAAAAATTTTGAGATGGTCATTTCCTTCTGTAAAGTTGAAAGATGAAATAATTATGTCTTTAACGGTAAAATGGTCCCACACTCCGTGGGGACAGGTCTGTAAGTCATGAACTTTGCCCATTGTTTACTTATAGTATTTTTTATTGGGAAGTATTGAGACATTTTTCGGGGGAGGGGATTTGTGCTCAGGGTGGATTTCCATAGAGAGAGTCTAGTTGTAGTGAGGTCTCAACAAATCTGACAACATCCCTATCACTTCTAATACCGATCCTGACACTTTTTTTTTTAAACTTCTTCAAGACCCAGGTGTTTGTTACGTGGTAGGAAATGTTTTCTAAGAGATGCAGGTGTATGTTGCGTCATTGTTTCTTTTTAAAAGCCCGTAAGGGCAAAGAAAAACCTTCAGGGCTTCTTTACTCCAGGATTTCCGGTATCCCGGTCGTCATTTGTGTCCCAGTGTCCTGGTCTGTAATTTATCTTTGAGTGAATGTTCGATTAGCAATCACCATCAACAAAGCACCGGGACACAAATGACGACTGGGACACAGGGAATATAAATGACGACCCGACACTCAAAGAGAAATTACAGACCGGGACACCGGAACACAAATGACGACCGGGACAAAAATGACGACCGGGACACCGGGACACAGGGAATATAAATGACGACCGCAACACTCAAAGAGAAATTACAGACTGGGACACCGGGACACAAATGACGACCGGGAAATAGGGAAACAACTACAACGGGGACGCCGGGGGGCAAAGGGGGATATATAAATGACGACGGGGACACAGGGAATGTTTGATTAGCAATCACAATCAACAAAGCTCAAGGGCAATCATTAGAATAATGAGGTATAGACCTGAATACAGATTGTTTTTCCCATGGACAATTATATTTTGCATGTTCAAGAGTCGGTAAACCTGACAATCTATTTATATGCAAAGACAATGGGACAGCCAAGAATGTTGTATATGCGCAAGTTTTACATAGTTAAAAAAATCTAGATATATAAAAATAAGTTGTCTGTGTGTGTTTGTGTGTGTCGAGTGACGTCATGTTTGTGTGTCGACTGACGTCATGTTTGTCGACTGAAGTCATTATAAAGATTGAGCTGTATGCGTCATGAAGTTGTTTGTCGACTGACGTCATGTTTGTCAACTGATGAAATTACATACCTGGACACAAATGACGACCGGGACACAGGGAATATAAATGACGACCAGGAACCTCAAAGAGAAATTACAGACAGGAACACCCGGAGACAAATCACGACCGGGACACAGGGAATATAAATGACGACCGGGACACAGGGACACAACTACAACGGGGATGCCGGGGGGGGGCACAGGGATATATATAAATGACGATGGGGACACAGGGAATGTTCGATTAGCAATCACCATCAAAAAAGCTCAAGGGCAATCATTAGAATCATGAGGTATAACTAAAAAAACTAAAAAAAAGGTAAAAAACCAAAAAAAAGACCAATTCAAAAACGAATGTATATACAGACCGAGACACCGGGACACAAATGACGACCGGGACACCGGGACATAAGGAATATAAATGACGCCCGGGACACTCAAAGAGAAATCACAGACTGGGACACCGGGACACAAATGACGACCGGGACACAGGGAATATAAATGACGAACGGGACACAGGGACACAACTACAACGGGGACGCCGGGGGGCACAGGGGGATATATAAATGACGACGGTGACACAGGGAATGGTCGATTAGCAATCACCATCAACAAAGCTTAAGGGCAATCATTGGAATCATGAGGTATAGATCTGAATACGGATTGTTTTCCCATGGACCATTATATGTGTCATGTTCAAGAGTCGGTAAACCTGACAATCTATTTATATGCACAGACAATGGGACAGTAAAGAATGTTGTATATTCGCAAGTTTTACGTATTTAAAAACATATATATATATATATATATATATACTAGCTGTTGGGGTGGCGCTTCGCGCCACCCCAACACCTAGTTGGTGGGGGCGCTTCGCGCCCCCCCAAGCCACCCCGCGCGCGTAAGTCGTTACGTGCCATATGAGTTACGCGCCATATTAGTTACGCGGCATTGTAGTTGTGTCCCTGTGTCCCACCTGTGAATATAGATAGATTTATATATGTGTTTCAAACTACGTAAAAATTGCGAATATACAACATTCTTGGCTTTCCCATTGTCTGTCCATATACAAAGCCGTATGTACTAATAATGACGTCATATGCAAACGCTCTTTTTACAAACAAACAAACATGCATACACACAACTCGTTTTTATATAGATAGATAGATAGATAGATACAATACAAATTAACTACGTAAAACTTGTAAATATACAACAGTCTTCGCTGTCCCATTGTCTGTGCGTATAAATAGATTGTCAGGTTTACCGACCCTCAAAGATGCAACATACAATTGTACATTGGTAAAGCAATCTGTATTAAGATCTATACCGCATTTTTCTAGTGATTGCCCTTGAGCTTTGTTGATGGTGGTTGCAAATGCTAATCGAATTGGGAATTGCAATCTTTTAAATTGAAAAAGCAGATCCGTTGGAATCATGGGAATGCGAGGAATAAGAACAGCCTCACCCTCATAAGGCCCTGTCAAGATTGTGGCATCTATTGTTTTTTTTTTTACGGCAAGTCGCGTGCCATTGCAAAGCTTTGATGGGTTGATATTTCTTAAAAGTATTATTGGTACGCCTATTTTTAGTTGTAGCAGGTGTGGTGGACACCCTGAAGGATCTATGGAATTTAAAAATTCAGATGGATAATTCACCGCTTCATTTGGTTCCGAAATACAAATTAACTGCGTAAAACTTGCGAATATACAACATTCTTCGCTGTCCAATTCTCGCTGCATATAAATAGATTGTCAGGTTTACCGACCCTCGAACATGCAACGTACAATTGTCCATGGGAAAAACAATCAGTATTAAGATCAATACCACATTTTTCTAATGATTGACCTTGAGCTTTGTTAATGGTGATTGCAAATGCTAATCGAATTGGGAATTGCAATCTTTTAAATTGAAAAGGCAGATCTGTTGGAATCATGGGAATGCGAGGAATAAGAACAGCCTCACCCTCAAAAGGCCCTGTCAGGATTGTGGCCTCTATTAGGTTTTCCATTGTTTTTTTTACGGCAAGTCGAGTGCCATTGCAAAGCTTTGGTGGGTTTATGTTACGTAACAATATTATTGGTACGCCTATTTTTAGTTGTAGCACGTGTGGTGGAAACCCTGAAAGATCTATGGAATTTAAAAATTCAGATGGATAATTAACCGCTTCATTTGGTTCCAAAACTGTGTCGACTGACTTGTAAAGGACTGCCTGGTCTTGAATCTTGGTCAAAAAAATATTGTTGATTTCGTGGACGTCTATATTTTTGGGTGCGAGAATCGCTCTTTCACTTAGCCATTTATTATTTTTATAATTTTTTAGAATATTCGGAAATACTTTTTCAATCAATTCATTTTTGGACTTCACTAAATTACAGAAATCAGCAGGTAGTTGTATACGTCCTGAAATTGAGTCTACTGGGAGCTTTCCGTTTCCCATCGCCAGCAATTGATCTGAAAATGTTTGACCAGAGTCATCGTTTTGCAATCGGACACGCATATTTGTAGTTAATTTTAATGTTTTTACGTGTGCCCATAAATTAGAATTTTTCAGGCAAGCATTCATTTCGTCTGCAGGAGTTGATCTAGGTATTATAGGTAATGTTTGCCTGAAATCTCCCGCAAGCAATATTAAGGTGCTGCCAAAGGGTTTCGACTTCCCTCGCAAATCTTTCAAGCATTGATCCAGAGCCTCGAGCGATTTTTTGTGTGCCATTGTGCACTCATCCCAAATAATAAGTTTGCATTGCTGCAATACTTTACCCATCCCAGATGATTTGGAAATATTGCACGTGGGAGTTTCTGTAGAATGCAAGTTCAGAGGCAATTTCAAAGCGGAATGAGCAGTTCTTCCACCAGGCAGCAATGTTGCGGCTATTCCGGACGACGCAATTGCCAACGCTATATCATTTTTAGATCGAATTGATGCCAGAATCAGTTTTATCACAAACGTTTTACCAGTACCTCCTGGCGCATCCAAAAAGAAAATTTCTCCAACGTTGTTATCGACACAATGCATTATCGTATCATAAATGTCTTTTTGTTCCGACGTTAACTTGGAAATGTTATTTTGTACATACGACAATAGATCACTCGTACTGTAACTTTGTTCACGATCCAATTCTACACATGTCGAAACAGCAGCGATACGGTTAGGTGAAGGCATTCCCAAACCCTGAAGAGGTTTGTTTGCCATACTTATACAAAAATCTTCTATAACAACTAAAGTGTAGTTATAAATTTCTGGTGTAAAATCAAAAGTCATGTCTGACGTCTCTAACTGTTTTCGATGAAGTATATCTTCGGACATTTTTGACTTATATTTTTCCCATAAATCTGTAGGAGCTGATGGAGAGCAAGTTGTTAAAATGATGCCAAACAATGCACGAATTTGACTTGGGGTTGACGTTTCGCACGCGTCATTGATGTAGTTATCCCAGTGTTGGTCATTCTCCAATAAATTCAGAGCTTGACATGCACTACGGTAAGTGTCATGTATAGTACCATTTACAGTCCTCAAATACTCAAAGGATGTCGGACCGGGTAAATTCATCAAAAGCAGGCGTAGAAAGAAGCATTCATGTTGATTGGGGTGAACGGTGTAGAGTCTTCCTATCGTGGTATCTTTGAAGATGGTAGGTTGGCCGTCGACTGACTTACCCTGTTTTCGACGTTCAAATACTTTATTTTTAGTATTCCACGTGTAATACGAAGGCACTTCAGTATACAGCAGTTTTTTTGCAAAAGAATCATTTTTGCAAAGCGAAAAAAAGCTGTTAATGTTGTATCCGGTGGATTCAGGACTCTTTGTTGCACGTTGGTTTCCGTGAAATAAACACGTTGACCATTCTGTAAATGTACCGCTAAGTGAACAACAGCTGGACTTCGTTCATGTATCGGAAATGAAAGAATTCGCCAAACAGCTTCATTACTGCTTATGTATCTTCCAGCCTGATATTCTACGATTTCATCGAAATCTTTGATTTCGGACTGCAAGCCAAAAACTGCCATGTCACTGCCTTTGTTGACGTATTTACATCTGTATTTGATTGCCTTTACGGAGTTACAGTATTCAACGTTTATGTGTGCATTAAATGTTTTTGATAATAAAGGGGAATATGGAACAACCCACTGGTTATCTACTTCGATGGTGGTACCGTTACGCTTCTTTATTATTGCTGTTTTACCGCCATCTTCAGTAGATCTTCTTCTATATTGTGGGTAACCATCATTGCCAGTAATTGTTTTGGGTACTAAAAGTCGAGGATATTGCTTTGTGCACCTTCCTTTGGCCATGCATGGTGAATTTTCGTTCAGTGCACCGCAAGGTCCATGTATCATATTTTTTACAATAATATAATGTAACCCCTTATCGACATTTTTATCAGGTATTTCAGCGGAAATCACATCATCAATTTCGTTTGAAGTAATTTTTTTATGTAGCCAGATTAGTATATGTGCGTGTGGCAAACCTCGTTTTTGCCATTCCACTGAGTACATCCAGCATCGCACTGACCCAAACACTTCATGTTTTACAAGGTAGTTTATCAGTGATTTCAACTTTTGCCGGAAGACACGTGCCGTAATGTCATGCCTATGAACCGCCGATTGTCCTTGAAGTAAAAGCTGCAGTATCTCGTCCCAAGATTGATTACATGTAAATGTAATAAATAAATCTGGACGACCATAGAGACGAACATACGCAATAGCATCTTGAGCATATTCATGCATATGACGGGGACTGCCAACATATGACGAAGGTAAAATTGTTAATCTTCCAACGTTTGTGGTATTACCGTCATTTATAACTGCATCTCGCAAATGAATGTATTGTTCAGAGCGGAGCTTGGTCTGATTCAGGCGGATATATAGCAAACGTTCTGATTCAATTTTAGCATACATATCAACCATAAATTGGTGAAACAATTCACGGCATTTTAAAATATAATTTTCTTCATCCTGCCGAATCATTAGTCTATAGGAATAATAATGCATTGCACTGCATTTCTTATTCATTTCTTTGTTAGTGGCTGGATTCATCAATTTAATATTAAAGTGATAGCCGTCGGCTCCATCCCAAAAAATGATAGGATATTGTAGGGCATCGTAGCATCGATGAGTTTCAGCAATTCTTAACAACTGAGCGTTTCGCTTATGTAGAATAATATCTCGATTTAAAAACTGATCACCGACCATAACGATTGCCACTTCGTCGATAGTCGGAGCATTGTATCTACGCACATGTTGGCCAGGAGGCGTTTTGTCAGCGGAAATAACAATTTTATGAGTATCAGTAGGCATCAAATCGATGGCTGTTTTGAACAGACGCACTAACTTATTATTTTCGTGGAAAAGATGTTGCAATTGGGAAACGATTGTCCTTTCAACGTTGGGAGAAATTTCGCAACGTGCATTCAATTCAGAATTTCTATCACTGATGAAGTACAATTGTAAAAATTTATGATTCTCGCCTGAGAATGGTAGAAGGGACCCTGCTTTATGATAAATTTGCCCTTTTACTTTGAAAGTAGACATAAATTGATCTGGATTTTCGATTTGGGCTCCAAACGACGTAATTTGGAAACATGAGTTGTATTGTCTGATTTTTGACAAAAAACGCTTAGATTCTGACGTAGTTCCAGTAAGGAAAGTCTTCAATGGCTCTGGTGGTGCAGCCAATAGAGGAAGTTTAACTTTTCCTGAGGCGCAACACATTCCCATTGTTTCACCATTGAATTTCAAGGCCTTGCAATAGGGACAAATTTTAGACATTGTCCCGATTTGAACACATCTACTCAAGCTATAATCATCGACTGGGTTGTACCTGAATGCCAGGCGATAACTTTCAGATTGCTCTGATTCCTCGGCACGCTTTCTTTTCTTACTTTCTCTATCAGCAGCAAGCCTGTTTCCCTGCTGGTCTTTTGATTCCTCGGCACGCCTTCTTTTTTCACTTTCTCTTTTAGCAGCAAGTCTGCTTCTGCGTTGCTCTAGTAGTTCCTCGGCACGCCTTCTTTTTTCACTTTCTCTTTTAGCAGCAAGTCTGCTTCTGCGTTGCTCTGGTAGTTCCTCGGCATGCTTTCTGTTCTTTCTTTCTCTATCAGCCTCAAGCCTGTTTCCCTGCTGGTCTTTTGATTCCTCGGCACGCCTTCTTTTTTCACTTTCTCTTTTAGCAGCAAGTCTGCTTCTGCGTTGCTCTAGTAGTTCCTCGGCACGCCTTCTTTTTTCACTTTCTCTTTTAGCAGCAAGTCTGCTTCTGCGTTGCTCTAGTAGTTCCTCGGCACGCCTTCTTTTTTCACTTTCTCTTTTAGCAGCAAGTCTGCTTTCGCGTTGCTCTGGTAGTTCCTCGGCACGCTTTCTTTTCTGACTTTCTCTATCAGCAGCAAGTTTTTTGGCATAGACTCTTTGAGCATCTTCATCAGTCATTATAAACTTAAGCATTAATAGAATTCTACGCGAACATACGTCTTATATAACTTGAATGACGTCACGCCTTCAAAGCAAAAATGATGGCAACTAATTTCATGACGTCAGCCGAAACATGACGGCGAACATATGTCTTATATAACTTGAATAACGTCACCTTCAAAGCAAAAATGATGGCAACTAATTTCATGACGTCAGCCGAAACATGACGTCACCTGATCCACAGATCCACACACAGACAACTTATTTTTATATATATAGATATATATATATATATATATATATATATATATATATATATATATATATGTATATGTATATATATATATGTATATGCTGTTGGGGTGGGCGCGAAGCGCCACCCCAACAGCTAGTATATATATATATAAATAAGTTGTCTGTGTGTCAAGTGACGTCATGTCTTCAGGTCGTCATGGTGACGTCAGGTCATCAGGTTGTCATGATGATATATATATATATATATATATATATATATATATATATATATATATATATATATATATATATATATATATATATATATATATATATATATATATATATATATATATTCACAGGTGGGACATAGGGACACAACTACAATGGCGCGTAACTAATATGGCACGTTACGACTTACGCGCGCGGGGGGGCTGGGGGGGGGGGAGCGCGAAGCGCCCCCACCAACTAGGTGTTGGGGTGGCGCAAAGCGCCACCCCAACAGCTAGTATATATATATATATATATATATATATATATATATATATATATATATATATACATATATATATATATATATATATATATATATATATATATATATATATATATATATATATATATATATATATATATATATATATATATATATATATATATATATATATATATATATATATATATATATATATATATATATATATATATATATATATATATATATATATATATATATATATATATATATATATATATATATATATATATATATATATATATATATATGGGGGGGGGCGCGAAGCGCCTCCCCAACAGCTAGTATATATATATAATTAAGTTGTCTGTTTGTCGAGTGACGTCATTTCACCAGGTCGTCATGGTGACGTCATGTCATCAGGTCGTCGTGTCGTCATTATGACGATGACGTCATTAAAGGTATTTAAGACATTCGTTCACGGAAAAATGTTTAATTGTAAAATGACTGAATAAACTACAATGTCAACAGCCGATGAAGCTGCTCAAAGAGTCTATGCCAAAAAACTTGCTGCTGATAGAGAAAGTAAGAAAAGAAAGCGTGCCCAGGAATCACGAGAGTAACGCGAAACCAGACTTGCTGCTAAAAGAGAAAGTGAAAAAAGAAGGTGTGCCGAGGAATCACAAGAACAGCAAGAAAACAGGCTTGCGGCTGTTAGAGAAAGTAAGAACAGAAAACGTGCCGAGGAATCACAAGAGCAACGCGAAATCAGACTTGCTGCTAAAAGAGAAAGTGAAAAAAGAAGGCGTGCCGAGGAATCACAAGAACAGCAAGAAAACAGGCTTGCGGCTGATAAAGAAAGTAAGAAAAGAAAGCGTGTCGAGGAATCACAAGAGCAACCTGAAAATTATCGCCTGGCATTCAGGTACAGCCGAGTCGATGATTATAGCTTGAGTAGATGTGTTCAAATCGGGACTATGTCTAAAATTTGTCCCTATTGCAAGGCCTTGAAATTCAATGGTGAAACAATGGGAATGTGTTGCGCCTCAGGAAAAGTTAAACTTCCTCTATTGGCTGCAACACCAGAGCCATTGAAGACTTTGCTTACTGGAACTACGTCAGAATCTGAGCGTTTTTTTTATCACAGATCAGAAAATATAACTCATGCTTCCAAATGACGTCGTTTGGTGCCCAAATCGAAAATCCAGATCAATTTATGCCTACTTTCAAAGTAAAAGGGCAAATTTATCATAGAGCAGGGTCCCTTCTACCATTCTCAGGCATGAATCATAAATTTTTACAATTGTATTTCATCAGTGATAGAAATTCTAAATTGAATGCACATTGCGAAATTTCTCCCAATGTTGAAAGGACAATCGTTTCCCAATTGCAACATCTTTTCCACGAAAATAATAATTTAGTGCGTCTGTTCAAAACAGCCATCGATTTGATGCTTACTGATAGGAATAAAATTGTTATTTCCGCTGACAAAACGCCTCCTGGCCAACATATGCGTAGATACAATGCTCCAACTATCGACGAAGTGGCAATCGTTATGGTCGGTGATCAGTTTTTACCTCGAGATATTATTCTTCATAAGCGAAACGCTCAGTTGGTAAGAATTGCTGAAACTCATCGATGCTACGATGCCCTACAATATCCTATCATTTTTTGGGATGGAGCCTACGGCTATCACTTTAATATTAAATTGATGAATCCAGCCACTAACAAAGAAATGAATAAGAAATGCAGTGCAATGAATTATTATTCCTATAGACTAATGATTCGGCAGGATGAAGACAATTATATTTTAAAATGCCGTCAATTGTTTCACCAATACATCGTTGATATGTATGCAAAAATTGAATCAGAACGTTTGCTATATATCCGTCTGAATCAGACCAAGCTCCGCTCTGAACAATACATTCATTTGCTAGATGCAGTTGTAAATGACGGTAATACCACAAACGCTGGAAGATTAACGATTTTATCTTTGTCATATGCTGGCAGTCCCCGTTATATGCATGAATATGCTTAAGATGCTATTGCGTATGTTCGTCTCTATGGTCGTCCAGATTTATTTATTACATTTACATGTAATCAATCTTGGGACGAGATACAGCAGCTTTTACTTCAAGGACAATCGGCGGTTCATAGATATTACGGCCCGTGTCTTCCGGCAAAAGTTGAACTCACTGATAAACTACATAGTTAAACTTGAAGTGTTTGGGTCAGTGCGATGCTGGATGTACTCAGTGGAATGGCAAAAACGAGGTTTGCCACACGCATATATACTAATCTGGCTACATAAAAAATTACTTCGAACGAAATTGATGATGTGATTTCCGCTGAAATACCTGATAAAAATATTGATAAGGGGTTACATGATATTATTGTAAAAAATATGATACATGGACCTTGCGGTGCACTGAACGAAAATTCACCATGCATGTCCAAAGGAAGGTGCACAAAGCAATATCCTCGACTTTTAGTATCAAACACAATTACTGGCAATGATGGTTACCCACAATATAGAAGAAGATCTACTGAAGATGGCGGTAAAACAGCAATAATAAAGAAGCGTAACGGTACCACCATCGAAGTAGATAACCAGTGGGTTGTTCCATATTCCCCATTATTATCAAAAACATTTAATGCACACATAAACGTTGAATACTGTAACTCCGTAAAGGCAATCAAATACATATGTAAATACGCCAACAAAGATATCGAAATCAAAGATATCGACGAAATCGTACAATATCAGGCTGGAAGATACGTAAGCAGTAATGAAGCTGTTTGGCGAATTCTTTCATTTTCGATACATGAACGTAGTCCAGCTGTTGTTCACTTAGCGGTACATTTACAGAATGGTCAACGTGTTTATTTTTGGGAATCCAACGTGCAACAAGAGCCCTGAGTCCACCGGATACAAAGTTAACTGCTTTCTTTCCGCTATGCAAAAATGATTCTTTTGCAAAAAACTGCTGTATACTGAAGTGCCTTCGTATTGCACGTGGAATACTAAAAATAAAGTATTTGAACGTAACAGGGTAAGTCAGTCGACGGCCAACCTACCAACTTCAAAGATACCACGATAAGAAGACTCTACACCGTTCACCCCAATCAACATGAATGCTTCTTTCTATGCCTGCTTTTGGTGAATGTACCCGGTCCGACATCCTTTGAGCATTTGAGGACTGTAAATGGTACCAACACTGGGATAACTGCATCAATGACGCGTGCGAAACATCAACTCCAAGTCAAATTCGTGCATTGTTTGGCATCATACTAACAACTTGCTCTCCATCAACTCCTACAGAGTTATGGAAAAATATAAATAAAAAATGTCCGAGGATATACTCCATCGAAAACGGTTAGGGACGTCAGATATGACTTTTGATTTTACATCAGAAATTTAAAACTACACTTTAGTTATTAAAGAAGATTTGTATGTATATATGTATGGCAAACAAACCTCTTCAGGATTTGGGAATGCCTTCACCTAATCGTACCATTGCTGTTTCGACATGTGTAGAATTGGATCGTGAACTAAGTTACAGTACGAGTGATCTGTTGTTTTATGTACAAAATAACATTTCCAAGTTAACGTCGGAACAAAAAGACATTTATGATAAGATAATGCATTGTGTCGATAACAACGTTGGAGAAATTTTCTTTTTGGATGCGCCAGGAGGTACTGGTAAAACGTTTGTGATAAAACTGATTCTGGCATCAATTCGATCAAAAAATGATATAGCGTTGGCAAATGTGTCGTCCAGAATAGCCGCAACGTTGCTGCCAGGTGGAAGAACTGCTCATTCCGCTTTGAAATTGCCTCTGAATTTGCATTCTACAGAAACTCCCACGTGCAATATTTCCAAATCATATGGGATGGGTAAAGTATTGCAGAAATGCAAACTTATTATTTGGGACGAGTGCACAATGGCACACAAAAAATCGCTCGAGGCTCTGGATCAATGTTTGAAAGATTTGCGAGAGAATTTGAAACCCTTTGGCAGCACATTAATATTGCTTGCGGGAGATTTCAGGCAAACATTACCTATAATACCTAAATCAACCCCTGCAGACGAAAAGAATGCTTGCCTGAAAAACTCTAATTTATGGGCACTTTTAGGGGGTGTTTCCCCCTATTTTCCTAAATAAGGCAAATATTCTCAGGCTCATAACTTTTGATGGGTAAGACTAAACTTGATGAAACTTATATATTTAAAATCAGCATTAAAATGCGATTCTTGTGATTTAGCTATTGACATCAAAATTCAATGTTTTAGAGTTTTTGTTACTATTGAGCCGGGTCGCTCCTTACTACAGTTCGTTACCAAAAACTGTTGGAAATGTGGAATTTTGCTATTTTCGTCAGAAGAAAGATAACGGATGCGTGTTTTGTTGTTATTTTATTATTGTCACGGATTTGTTGTTATTTTTTGTGTTTGTTGTTCCCGGGGGTGTTGTATCAAAATAATCGTCCAAAAAGATCGGGGTAAATTGCATTCAAACATATATTGAAACTTCTAGAGTATTTTTTAAGTGACCTAAAAGAACAAATGGCCCCCTCCCACGCTCCTATTCCCCCAAAGTTATCAATAAAAATTTTGAGATGGTCATTTCCTTCTGTAAAGTTGAAAGATGAAATAATTATGTCTTTAACGGTAAAATGGTCCCACACTCCGTGGGGACAGTCCTGCAAGTCATGAACTTTGCCCATTGTTTACTTATAGTATTTTTTATTGGGAAGTATACAGACATTTTTTGGGGGAGGGGATTTGTGCTCAGGGTGGATTTCCATAGAGAGAGTCTAGTTGTAGTGAGGTCTCAACAAATCTGACAACATCACTATCACTTCTAATACCGATCCTGACACTTTTTTTTTTTAAACTTCTTCAAGACCCAGGTGTTTGTTACGTGGTAGGAAATGTTTTCTAAGAGATGCAGGTGTATGTTGCGTCATTGTTTCTTTTTAAAAGCCCGTAAGGGCAAAGAAAAACCTTCAGGGCTTCTTTACTCCAGGATTTCCGGTATCCCGGTCGTCATTTGTGTCCCAGTGTCCTGGTCTGTAATTTATCTTTGAGTGAATGTTCGATTAGCAATCACCATCAACAAAGCACCGGGACACAAATGACGACTGGGACACAGGGAATATAAATGACGACCCGACACTCAAAGAGAAATTACAGACCGGAACACCGGAACACAAATGACGACCGGGACAAAAATGACGACCGGGACACCGGGACACAGGGAATATAAATGACGACCGCAACACTCAAAGAGAAATTACAGACTGGGACACCGGGACACAAATGACGACCGGGAAATAGGGAAACAACTACAACGGGGACGCCGGGGGGCAAAGGGGGATATATAAATGACGACGGGGACACAGGGAATGTTTGATTAGCAATCACCATCAACAAAGCTCAAGGGTAATCATTAGAATAATGAGGTATAGACCTGAATACAGATTGTTTTTCCCATGGACAATTATATTTTGCATGTTCAAGAGTCGGTAAACCTGACAATCTATTTATATGCAAAGACAATGGGACAGCTGTGAGAAGTCCCTTTCTATTATTTATTAATTACCTTATATTATATTCTATAACATAACATACACTATACGCCATAGCTATGCGACATATAATTTTACGACAGGCTGACATCCTCGAATTCTTGTTTACCCATTCTTTACCAGTTTATTTTTAGACGGGTAACCTTCACCTACGATCAAGTTCAACAGGCTGACACCTTCAAACCCTTGTTTATCCATTTTTATTTGTCTGCCCGTATTTACCTTGAGCGTTCGATAACCTTCAACCTATAGTCAAACTCAAAGCTTTAATTTATTACAAAACCGGACCAGAGAGGGCCCCTTAAAAGCGAATGTTAGAACAATATTCGGGGAGTTCTGATTCACAATTTCTGGACGACAGATAGATATAACAACCCTGCTACTTATATTTGGCTTATCGTTTTTCCTCTTGGACCAGCATTCTTTCTTGGATACTAGCTTTTCAATTAATACGAGGGACAGCCTGTCGTGTGTATTTACAAGAGTTAACGTAAGTTTTTTTATTTTCCAGATTTATATTTCTTCGCCCAAGCAAGGACTTTTCATCAACGAGAAAGATCTCTCCAGCTCAACTTCTTTCCACTTTATCTTTCTTCACCCGTTTTTTACATACTCCTTCTAAAATAAAATTCCTTGTCTTGAGAGATTGTGACTTATAATAGGACTTAGGGAACAGATAGACTGTTGCCATAGTAGATAGAGAAGTGAACCTATTCGCACATTGAATACTAGTGACACGCTACCATAATTCAAAGCACTAGTATTCGCTTACTCACCCTATAGGGTGAAACCTTACAAAGTGGTGGCTAGCGGTGTTCTTTTCTGCTCTATGGTGGCATTCTTACTGTTTTCTATCTATTTTTTTCATTTGATTTTTCCCCCTACAATTTTTTCTTCGCCCGAGTCGGCTCATTATTAGCAAAGGAGATTCCCATATTCCTATCTATAAGCTAGAATTTTCTTGTCTATAGACTAATGTACTAGTTTCACCAAGTACGATAAGTTTTTCCTCATTAATTTATGATTTTAGTCTCTTTGCGTTATCCATAGATCATTTTTTTTGCATTTTCTTTACTGTCTGTAACATCAATAGATTTTATTGACTCATAAAATTAACACAGCATATCTGTCTCCTAATAAATTTTATTGCTTCTTGTAAAGATTTACGATGTCCACCGGAAATTCAAGTAACCCGACAAATATCCCAGATAATTCTCAATTAGCCTATCAACAGGTCCCTTCTCAAATAACCCATCAGATGGTAGTTGACCCTTTTTCACACATTCAAACTTTAACAAAACCATCGGAAGTAAAGACTTGGATAAGACAACTTAAAAGCATGAAGGCTACTCTAAAATGGGACGATGATTATACTTTAGTTATGGCGTCAAACACCTGTAGAGGAATTTTCCAGCGGTATGTGGACGAAATAATTGAGTCGGGAAACACTTTTACGCTTGACGACCTATGCGAAAAATTGTTAAGAAATGTAGGTGCTAGAAAAACCCCTCGGCAATGTCTGCAGGCAATAGTAGAAATGAAGCAAAAACCAGAGGAAGCTGTCTTTGAATTTTATATGAGATTAAAAACGGGAAAGATAGATTATTGTAAAGCAGAAGGGTTAGACAACTCAAAAAGTATAGATGCATTTGCCTTAGTCGATTCAATTGTTCTGCAAGCGTTCGAGACGGGGCTGCGGAGTGAGCTCCAAGAAGTGGTTAGGTTAAGACAAGATGATTATGATAATCTAGACGAAGCACTCGAAATCGCCCAAACTATCGAGTCAGTAAAATCTAGCCTCGGATCTAACAGCCAAATGGACCAATTTGAATATCTTACGGCAGGGGTCGCAGAAATAAATACTAATAGAACCAGAACTCCCCATGGGCAAGCAGGAAGGGCTGCCCGTGGTAATAACTTTTCAAATCAATACAATTCTTACCAGCAGGGTCCATACCAGATGACCCGGCACTCAAATACGGGGAATACTTTTTTCAATATAGAGATTATCAAGGGCTACAGGGATCGCATTTACTAGGTTCTGGGAGGTATTATGAAAGAAATCCCAGAGATAGTTATAATTATTAGAGCCATAGAGGTCATTTTGATCAAAGAGGTATTGTCCTACATCATTTTATGTATTTATGTTATTCTATTTTGGTTTTGTCTATATTAGTTTAATTTACTTTATTTTTAGGTTAATATTTTTTATTTCACAATTTCTTTTACGCTCCAACATACCTTATAGTGATAACTGTTGAGTTAACCATTAATAATATTAAAAGAATAAGATTAGGGAAATCAAAATGAGAGGATGCATGTCTTATGTCGATGTAACAGCTGAAATTTAGGTAGGTTTTTTTAACTCATGGGATCAATTTGTCACACACATGCAAACCCCTCCCCTCCCAGATTTCCTGGGTATTTAAATTAAAAGCTTGCTTATGTAAATGTTGCCCCAACTCATGATTTGCCCAGGGATTACTGTACCCCATTCCTTAGCTACGCCATCGCATACGAATGCGTCACGTTGTTTTTGTAATCTTTGAATTTAAAGTATTAATATATTTCTATCTTGTTTTTGTCGGTCCTTCCGACCTTCTATGAAATAAAAGATGCCACTCGGCTGTAATTTCACTTTGGTCCTTGATTTTCCCCTCGTAAAAATCTATTAATACAATATTAGTTTTTTAACTCTGTTGAACGAAAATGGATGCAGGCAAGGTCAAACTTTAAGGGAAGGAAAATTGGGAAAAAAGAACTCTAGGGGAGAGAAAGTTGAAGGAAAGTCAGAACAAGAAGTTTAGGGGATGGAAATTTTGCTACCCACTGCGTGTACATCGTTTGAGTCGTAAATAAAAAAAAGAAAGAATAAATATTAAAATTTAAAAATAGAAATGTAATTTTTATTCGATTCAAACTGATTTTTACAATACAGATGCCTCTTGGCTGTGGTTACTTGGCTGGCTTACTAAAAGATGCCAATCGGCTAAGGTAATTCAAAAGATGGTATGTCTCAGCATAAGTTTTGAAGAGAGGGAAGAATGGCAGAAAAATTGATTTATTTTTCACTTTATCGGACAATTATTTCGCACAGGTTATTTCAAACACGACATAAATCTTCAATTACTATGTGTTTCGGTTTTACGGTTTGTTTTCCGAACCTGAACTACGATTGTTAACTACTGTTATGTGAACCGCAATTCATACGATGATTCTGACAGGGCCTTGGTGTCAAAGGTTTGCTTGTTTGTCAGCAAGTCAATTGTCATGTTGTCAGACAGAAACATAAAATGGCTCTACATTAAGGGGAAGCTCAACCCAGTTGATGTATTAAGCCAACCACCAGACGAAACGCTTCTTCGAACTCGACCTTTCTCACTCGCGGATGAAGAAGCAGAGTTTTTTTTTGCAGTGACAGTACAGACAGAATCAACGACAATGAATTCAACTTCGCCGAAAGGAAGTTTGGACTTTCTAGGTTTGGAAGTTCAACAGATTAGGGAGTACCAGATGAATGACGTAGAATTAGCACCAATTATAAGCTTAATGCTTCAGCACGGGACAAATGATTACGCGAAATTTGAATTTAGTAGCACAAATGGGGATGCCCTGCAAAGACAGGAAGACCGGGACGCCGGGTAGAGATTTAATGAAGATAGAAATGGCAAAAATAGCCATATTACAGTTAGTCCACAGGACCATGACTCCCTAGGAGAGGCTGCTAGTCTCCAAGACCAGCCTGATATTGATACTTCGGAAAGAAATGAAAAATTGAATGATATGAAAGGAAATGAATGTATATTTATAGATCCACAAATGAATCCAGGAAAGCTTGAAAAGTTACTGGAAAAGTGGAATATTGTGCCATGGCTGCAGAAGGAAGTTGACAGGCTCATTTTGTGGGAGAGGATTTTGTATCGGATGCCGCCGCCGGAAGAAGGCAGAAAATCAAATGCGCAAATTTTACAACTACTGATTCCTAGGTGCCTGATTCCTGGTGTTTTCCAACTGTCGCATTCACATGTCCTCATGGCCGCCCACCATAACGCGGAAAGAAGCCTAGTCAAACTAAGAAATTTCTGCTATTTCGACAAGAGGTCGACACATATGAAGAATGAGGCTCAGAATTGCCATATTTGCATGCGTAGAAATATTACCCCCAAAGTTGTGCCCGAGCTACAAAAGAATGTCTTCGCTGAAATAAGCTTTAAAACGTGGTGTTTGGACACTTTAGATCCTTTGCCTTTGTCTGGAGGCAACAAATATGTCGTTGTCTGAGTAGATGTCCGTACTTCCTTAGTTGTCTTAGAACCCGTACCTGATGTCACTTCAGAGACTTGTAAATTTTTACTGCGTCGCGTTATTTCTTATTTGGAATGTTTCGTTTTCTATTGACAGATTGTCACGCGCCTTTCCGCTCAAGTCTTTTCAAACGACTTATGAGTTCCTTGAAGGTGAAAAAACTCTTCACCAGCCATCGGGGTCCTTCCACGAATGGAACAGCAGAGAACAAGGTCAAACTTCTTAACCCCCGCTCTGGATACGGCCTTGGCTAATGGTTTTTGACGTGCTTAAATAGGATCGATGTTATTGTTTTGCTAATAAATGCCATTACTATAGGTTCCGCACAAGGTGGAAATTGCTTTTTCTAATTTCAATAATCACATTGTAAGACTGAGGGGTAGGAGCACTTGATGTTAAAATAAAAATCAATAAAAAAAAAGTCTATTTTTCCAATCTCTAACTGCTGATAAAGCTAACTTCAGTTTAGATCAGAACAATTTTGGTGTGGGATGTGTTCTTTTATATAGGTATCATTTTATATGTATATGTGTATGTATATGTATCATTACAAAAATTAGCCTGGTTTGACTTTTGTTTTAAATTGTGTTTGTTTATATTCGCATATATGTATAACTGAGTGTTTCCACTCTACTAATGTCGTATTAAAATATTCGATTACCAAAACACGTAAAACTATAGTTGGATACTTTCTGGGAAAAGTATAAATAAAGTAGAAGTTATAATATGTCTATATAACTAAGATTTAAAGACTTGAATCAAGACAGACGGGCTGCTCATTTGAATTTTGGGCATACACTTGAAAATATTTAAAAACGAAATGATAAAAATGGTAATTTATAAGCTACGACTATCTTAGGACATAAAGGTTTTAGTCAATGGCTTAGGGATCATTCTGTCGCTGTTTAAGAATTGATTTAAGAATTTCTATGTATAAGTTTATGGACCAAGTCCATAAGTCGATATCACCGTCCACCTCATTCTCCCAAATCCGTAAGCGCTCGCCATTTCTCCTAACGGAAATCTTTTGGACCTGGTTAAAATTGTAAAATGTGAACTCATGTCAACTTCAGAACATTTAATAGTTGTGTGCTATTTACCACTGAATCGAATAGGCAGTGAGCTTAACTTGTATGAAACAATATCAGTGCCGTACAGAATAAGTGACTCCCAACATTATATTAAAACTCAACCTTCTTCCGACTTTTTTGCTGTAACAAATGATGGTGATTCATACCTGTTATTGAACCGTTATGATTTAGAATTTAATTGTGTATCCTATAAACAGAAAACCATTTGTGATAGCCATATAGTTCTGAGAAAAGCTAGCTTCAAATCATGCTCATATGCTGCTTTTACAGAAGATACAAGTGCAATTAACCAGTTATGCGAAAGGAAGGTAACAGCGTTCTCATCGCCATTTGCAGCTGTTTTAGACCAAGACACCTATGTCTTTGCAAGCCCTACGTCAGGACCAGTTACCCTGAATGTTGTCTGTCCTGAATCAAATTTATTTTTAACTAATCAAACTTATAAACATTATTCAATCAACGTTAGTGAGACCCAAGTTTTTTCTATCAACAGTGAGTGTAAAATTAGTCATTCGTCTTTTATAATTCAAGATTTTTATAGCCCTGTCACTTCGTTTCTTGCCAAATCTTTTTCGCCCGTATCAGATGTGGAAAAGCTTATTTTACCATTAGATCAAGTTATGTCAAAATTTACCATTAAAAAACTGAATGAGTACTGGCAAGAAAAATTAATATCAAAAACTAATAGAATTGACAAAACTATTGAACTTCCACTCGAACTCTTTTTGACGGGCGAACCAACCAGTACTCATCCACCGTCATTAACACCAATTTTTATACTCTTAACTATATTAACAATTGCAGTTATTTTATGTATGTGCATATCTCTGCATTTATACAGAGAACTTAGTAAATATTCTGATACAATGTTTATGCTTATCCAAAATCTGAGGGAAGAAATTCCTCCAGAAGAAGGAGCCTTGTGAAAAATTTATCTTGTGACTAAATGTTCAAAAGGGGTTGATCGAAACTGAAGAAAATTTTGAATTTTTAGCTGGGAGCCTACTATACATAAATAAACATTAAATAAGGTTTCAGGGAGGAATTTGGAAAAGAGAAAACAATTACTTCGATATTATCTCCCCCCCCCTTCATATTCATTACTTGCTCTTCATAGCTTAGCCTAAGTTATTAAATTTCCCATGAGGGGTATTTACATTCTTCAAAGTCGAGTGATTGACAATTAAGGGTTATTCAAGAACCTCATTGCAAAAAGGGACGTGCTACCGTTACCTGGCAAACGGAAAAAAAAATGCACCCCTCGGCAAAGCAGTCGATATATTATGTGGTTAGT